>NC_057801.1:488366158-488624525 GCF_018294505.1 Triticum aestivum | reverse complement strand
CGTTTCGACCGTAGGAGGTCGGTTTCGTCCATTTTGTGGTACGCCACACCCCTCCCGATCAACAGGACCCCCGCTTCGACCGTAGGAGGTCCGTTTCCTCTGTTTTGCGGTACGCCACACCCCTCCCAATCAACAGGACCCTGTTCCGAACGTAGGAGGTCCATTTCCTCTGTTGTGCGGTACGCCAGGCCTCATTTCCATCGCCTGTTCCGTCCAAGCCCTCCTGATGAACACGATCACGCATTCCGTTCTGACCCAGCCGGTTGGCTCCCCATGAACACGACGATGACACTGTTTCTCTGTTCCGACCCAGCCATGTACGTATGCGCGAGTAGGCATTTGAGACCCTGCCCGTATGTACGTACGTGGCCGTATTTTCTTTCTTGCACCCTCACCGCTGTACGTACGTGTACATGCTACGTGCGCGCCTCTACTACGACACGTGCGCGCCTCTACAATGACCTGTATGTACGTACACGTTCGCGACCAGAATGACAACCCTACGTACGCTTCAACCAGGTGGATCTCGACTATCAGGCACTTCCTTGCCTGCGAAGATGTAGCTAGTGGATCCCAGCAGTCAGGGGGGCAAATCGGTTTTTTTGCCCGGACGAACTTCCTTGCGTGCGAACATGTAGCTGGTGGGTCCCAGCAGTCAGGGGAAATGTTTTTTTCGCGAAATATGGTGGCCCGTCCGGTGGGTCCCCGCTGTCAGGTGGAGGAATAATTATTTTGCTTGTAATAAGGAGGCACTTCCTTGCTGCGGACGTGGACCCAGCTGGCAGCCTCTCCACGTACAGTCCATGTCCGATGGAAGCCATTCCTTGACCACGTTGACCACGCCGCGCCAAGAGCACCAGGGTAGTGGACGACGGCGAGGCCTAGGAAGGGGACGACGCGGAGCCGGGTAAGACGCGGCAGTGGATGCCCACGCGTAGAGGAGTACGAGGGTTCACTGGTTCGCTGCGGTGTGAGGCTGCCGTCGCCGCAGAATAACAGGGGGTGCGGGTGAGTAGAGGGATGGCCTGGCCAGCAGTGGAAGTAGTATGGGCCGGTGAGGCCTCCACCGCATCGCAGCCGGCCACGGGAGGCAGGAGCACGAGGCACGACTGGCGCTGGTTTGGGCGGCTGGAGCAAGGAGACCAGAGGTTGAAGAAGCACTACGGCCGTTGGATGGACATCGTACGGTCACTGGAGCTAGAATCGTGCATATTGACTAAGTTGACAAAGCCCTCCGTCCCCGTCAACTTAGTAGGCCCGCAAGTCAGCCTGCCACTATACTGGGTCCCAGCTAACAAGGGGAGTATTCATTTTTTTGTGCGTAATAAGGAGGCACTTCCTTGCGTGCGAAGATATAGCTGGTGGGTCCGAGCTGTCAGCGGCGGTAACATTTTTTTCATGAAATACAAAGGCCCTTTTGTTGGGTCCCGGATGTCAGGTGGATGAATCATTATTTTGCGCGTAAAAAGGAGGCATTTCCTTGCGTGCGGCCATGGACCCAGCTGTCGGCCTCTCCACATACAGTCCACTTCAGATGCATGTCGGTCGTTGACCACATTGACCAGGCCGCGCCGAGAGCACCAGGGCGGTGGACGATGGCGAGGCCTAGGAAGGGAACGACATGGAGGCAAGGAAGACTCGGCAGTTGTTTCCCACGCGGAGGGGAGTACGACTGTACGAGGGTTTACTGGTTCGTCTGTCGTCGCCGGAGAATAACAGCAGGTGTGGGTGAGTAGAGGGATGGCTAGGCCAGCGATGGGAGTACGATGGGGCAGTGAGGCCTGCGCGACAGCACAGCGGACCGCGGGGAGGAGGGAGCAGGCAGTCCCGCCGGCAGTTGTTTGAGCAGCTGGAGCAGGAAGAGCAGAGATTGAAGAAGCACGACGGCCGTTGGATGGACATCCAACAGTCACTGCTTGTGCGTCAACCTTTTTTTAGGAAAGCCTCAAATCTATGGAAAACAGCATACAGCCCATCTGTCATTATTTCTAATAATTTACAACCATTTGCTAATTCTTAAGGTGTTTTTTGGAGCCCATATTCTTTTTGTTAGCATTACAGCCCATATTATGGCCACGGTTAAAAAATTATACGAAATTTTGCATATTTCGGTGCGGTCCGAACTGTTTTAATCCCGAAATTTCGACTCACATTCAAACTGATTTTAAAAATAAATGTATATCAATATAAAATCCAACAAATTCTCCACACATAAAAATTAATGTAATTTAACATATCGAAATGAAAAAAAGATATTTGAAACTAATTGCCGGTTTGATGTGTTTTAAAAATGTACAACCCATTTCTCATGACTGATAGGCCATTTTCTCGGCCAGCCGAATGAAGCTCTCCTCGTCTTGAAAGATTTGCAGCCCAACAGGCCTGACAAAGCGACTTACTTGGCAAATCACAAAAAAACTGGGTTGTGGCCTTGGACCCAGCTGTCAGCCTCTCCACGTACAGTACTCTTCCAATGGAAGTCGGTCGTTGACCACATTGACCACGCCGCGCCGAGAGCACAAAGGCGGTGGACGACGGCGAGGCTTAGGAAGGGGATGACGCGGAGCCGGGGAAGACGCGATAGTGGATGCCCACACGGAGAGGAGTACGAGGGTTCACTGGTTCTGCTGCGGCGTGAGGTTGTTGTCGCCGCAGAATAACAGGGGGTGTGGGTGAGTAGAGGGATACCTTGGGCCAGTGGTGGGAGTAGTAGGGGGCGGTGAGGCCTCCGCGGCATCACAGCCGGCCACGAGAGGCAGGAGCGCGCGGCACGACCGGCGCTGCTTTGGGCGGCTGGAGCAAGAAGACCAGAGGTTGAAGAAGCACTATGGCCGTTGGATGGACATCGTACGGTCACTAGAGCTAGAATCGTTCGTATTGACTAAGATGACAAAGCCCTCCATCCTCGTCAACATAGTAGGCCCACAAGTCAGCCACCCACTATGGTGGGTCCCAGCTAGCAGGGGGTATTCATTTTTTGGTGCGTAATAAGGAGGCACTTCCTTGTGTGCGAAGATATAGCTGGTGGGTCCGACCTGTCAGCGGGGGGAACATTGTTTTCGCGAAATACAGAAGCCCTTCCCACATACATTGCATGTACAGTGCGTAATAAGGAGGAACTTTCCTTGCGTGCGACCATGGACCTGGTGGGTCCCAGCCGCCAGGCTCTCCACGTACAGTCCTCTTCCGATGACTCTCGTATGTTAACCACGCCGCGCCGAGCGCACCGAGGCGGTGGACGACGGCAAGGCCCTAGACTGGAACGACCCGGAGATGGGGAAGACGCAGCAGTGGAGTCGCAGACGGAGAGGAGTGGGAAACTTGACTGGTTCGGGTGCGGGGTGGGCCTACACTCAGCAGAGAATAACAGGAGGTGCGGAGTGGACGGATGGCCTGGCCGTTGGCGGGGTAGCGTTTCGCTGAGGAGCGCAAAACAACACCACTGGATGCCGAAGGCTGGAGCAGGCGGTTCCAGCAGCGCTGGGGGAAGAAGACGAGAGATTGAATAAGAATGCCGGCCATTGGATGTAAATCCAACGCCTTCTTAGGCTTCGACCTACTGGCCCACATGTCAGCCAGTCCATTTGTTTTTTCCATTTGGTGGGCTGGGTGAAACGATGATGTAGCATCTATGCAGCCCGTTTAAATCCCATTTGCATTTTTCTCGAAATCCGTGGACTAGCTGGGCTGGGTGAAAATATCATGTTGGGCTAGACGGAGAAATGTTATAAAAACATAAACACATGATTGCACGTCAGTAAAATCTTTGCAAGCTTATGTACGCAATCACTAGGAGTTAACTTTCAACTTACGAAATAAAATATCATTTTAATTTGATGAGTTAATAGTACGTGGGGTGTTATTATTTTTTAGGCTAGACGTGGGACAGTTGAGTTGGTTCTAGGGGAAAGTACTGGGAGAAAACTCAGTTTACATCGAAAAAGAAAGTGGGAGAAAAATCAGAGACCTGCTGGGTCCACCTGAGGAGAGAAATATGTTGGGAGGAAGGAGATTCAAAGCACGGCAGCTGAGTGAACTAGTTTTTTTTACGGACAAGTGAACTAGTTTACATACATAAGCAAATATCCACTAAAAAGCAATCAGGTTAATGGGTTCTTAAAAGAAATATTTCGGACAAATCAGATAATTACGACACATAGGCTAATGCATGAAACACTCAGATGATAAAGGTGCTTATAAATAGATAAAGTACAACATCTAGACCTTCCTGGCACGCTTGATCATGACACTGCGGCTGTCCGTGTACTTGTCGGTTACGGGAAGCAGACACGCCCTCATGTCCAAGATCTGCCTGTACATGTCGTAGCATGCGTATGCATCCTTGGCCGCATAGGTTATGTAGGCTAGATTCAGAGGTACCTCCCACGTGTTCAGGTCGTCTTCTTTCATGTTGGCGTATCAGGGGTCGATGATGGTCTCCGCGAGGTCAACCACGGAGTCCTTCTCCTGCCCGTTGCTGATGATCTTGTATTGCTTCTGGATGTCGACAAGCTTGTAGCACCAGATGGCCGAATCATCGCGTTCTTCCTTCTCTCCACCGTAGCGAAGGTGCAGTCGGCGCTGCCGATGAAACAGGCGAATGCTCCAGAACCTGGTGCAGCCATAGGACTGAGGCGAGGCAGAGCTTCACCGAGTCTGTATCGTTGGTGTACATCACATTCAACTTGGTGCAGCCATAGGACTGAACGGCGAACTTACTCCTTGCTGAAGTCCATATCCAGCAGGCTCACCCCTCGGATCGCCATTGGACTCTCTTTGAGTGAACGAGTGTGTAGGCGGCGGCAGCAATTCGTTTTTCAGCTCTTGGGGAACTGGATTCAACAGTAAGCTGAGTGTGTACAGGCGACAACAGTTACTACCCCTCCCTTTTCCGCTGCACGCCCGGCAGAAGATGCACCCTCGGCGCATTCAAACGCCTCCATTAAGAAACCTACTCCGGCCACATGTCGGTTCATGAGCGGGTCTATATTGGTACTGTAATAACATGAGTTAGTGGTCACTTTACTTAAATTTAATTAGCTTTAATAGAAATTTATACTTAAAACAAGCAATGCATTGGCTCGTTCTATCAGTGCCACGGGATCAACATGCACAACAATTATAATTATTATTCTCAGGACGCACACGATCAGCACATTTGTCACACTTTCACAAAGATAATACTACCAAGTTTGAACTGTTTGGTATGGTTGTTATCCTATGCATCATCATGCCATGTTTCCCAGCTTGCAAGATTCAGAACCAACAAATAAGATCCAAATAATAAGTACAACAAAGATGCCTACACATCTCATTGATTCCCAGCTTGCAAGATTCAGAACCAACAAATAAGATCCAAATAATAAGTACAACAAATATGCCTACACATCTCATTGATTCCCAGCTTGCAAGATTGAGAACCAACAAATACGATTCAAATAATAAGTACAACAAAGATTCCTACACATCTCATTGATTCCCAGCTTGCAAGATTCAGAACCAACCCATTAGAGCCTTTTGATAAAGTGAATACCGGGATTAAATCCATCTTGGCTAGCCATGTCATACAATCGAAGAACTTGGCGAATGCTCTTGACCATCACAACATCTGTAGTTGAGTATTCCCGTTTGCACAGCATGTTTGCACAGCACAAACAAGGAGACAGGAAAGCATGATTTCACTTTAATAGCGGCCTCCTTGAACTCAACCTCCAGCTCCACTAGGATGAGGTCTGCCTGGAGTTCCATGATTCAATTCATGCGCCTTTTTCTACGGTTCACCTGAAATGAAGCAAAGATTGCATCATTCGGCTAGCAAGAAGTACTTGCTCTTGTGAGTTGGCAGGTTCTTCTTTAGTAGTTGCACTAAAATTGAGGAACAGTAAGGTTGGCTGTCTGGCTCATGTAAGGTACAACTATAATTTTCTTATCCTTTTGTGCAGTTCCACTAAAATAAAGTGCCATTATGGTGACAGTGATGGCTCCATCTTGCAAAGGCTAATAAAATGTTGCATGAGATTACCCGCAGAACTTGACGGAGATTTTTGAAACTCGAATCACCATTTTGTGCAGTTCCACCAAAATTGAGAGATGTTGCCCACGTGACATTTTAGTTGAACTGCACAAGACACTCATTCCAAAAAAAAGTGTTTTGTGCAGTTCACCAAAAGGTCACAATAGCAACAAGGTGAAATAGATATCCCTATCTGCACAAAATGATAGAAAGTAAACAGTTCCTGGTCAATAAGAATATTTGAAACATATACAAAATGAAAATAAGAATCTTAATTATGTTCATGGCAATCACGCAAGGACAGTAGAAATTTTAAAACGTCAGCAATGCTTCATGTTACCAGAAGCATTACGATCAATAATGAGATTCCTCAGATATGGGATTACTTTAATGGTGGCATTGCTTGTTTACCAGACACAGTAAATCAACAGCAGCTAAAGAGTTGGTTTAAGGGCATGGGACCGTGGGGACACCAGGACACTCAACAGCGTAAAGGAGCAACTTACTTATCATACTGGGGAAAACAGCAGGAGTGCCATTTGTAACACAGTTTAATTGCATCTTATCACTAGAGGCATTAGATTAACAATAACACTGGTTAGACATGTCCCTACGGTAACAATGTGATCGCTTCATTTTACATGCGCCTTTACATTAACAACAGCAAAAGGTTGGTATAAGGACATGCGACAGTGGACACATTAGCACAATGTACCTACAAGGAGGCATAAAGTGGTGATGCCGAGCTTGTTTACGGTATGTGAGGGAGCAAACCTAATCCTGGAGACCTTTTACTATGTGAGGGCAGCAAATCTAATCCTGGAGACCTTTTACTATGTGAGGGCAGCAAATCTAATCCTGAGACCTTTTACTATGTGAGCGCAGCAAATCTAATCTTGAGACCTTTTACTATGTGAGGGTAGCAAATCTAATCCTGAGACCTTTTACTATGTGAGGGAAGCAAATCTAATCCTGAGACCTTTTACTATGTGAGGGCAGCAAATCTAATCCTGGAGACCTTTTACTATGTGATGGCATCGAATCTAATCTTGGACATACTCTATTGACTTGTCCACCAGCCGCCACTTTCTATCCTTTTTTCAACCAATAATAGATCTGTTCCTTATCCAGTTTGTACTGCGTTTTCCCATTATTTCCCTTTTCAACCAAGAGACCGGTTGGGTATCCGGTATCTACTACTTTCACCATATTATTTCCTCTTTGAATCAAGTCCTAGATTCATGCTACAACTTTCCCCCCTTTCTTTGTTGTTTGAACAAAGCCCTAGATTCGAATGCATGAAGTAGCTTTACCTCTAATAATACTAAAAATTTAGGTGGCTTTGGAAGAGCTGATGGGAGTAAAAAAAGATGCACATGCGGACACGTGGGGAGCTGGGGCAGTAGAGCAAGGCCGCTTTCGAAGAACTTATACCTGAGGGTCACCGGGATGTCGGTGGCGGCAGGTCGGATCTGCGGACAATACGGCAAGGAGGAAGAAGGGTCAGAGGACCTCCCGAGCCGGCGCTGTGTCGGAGAGAACGACACGGGCAGAGGATCGGGCCCCTCCGGCAGCTGTGGGTTTCCTCCCTCGGCGGTGATGACCGCGTGAACGATGCACTTTTAGTCCTCTACACACACCAGCTGAAGGGATCCGGCCGGATCTGTGACCAGCGGTGAGCAGAGAGAAAATGTCGCTACCACTGTCTTGTTTATATCTGGAGAGGATGAGAGAATGAAGAGAGCAACCCTAGTAAAGCAAGCGCTCAGGCCCCTGCGTCCATATATAGTGGAGTGCTTATCTTTTTTCTCTCCACAACAAGCGTTTCAATTTGTATACGTGGCATTAAAGAAAAGAAACTCTCTATTTAAGGTGACTACTCTATGGCTCCTACTTACTACTACCTCCGTCCTGGTTTATTAGTCCCCTATGTAGTTTGTGCTAAATTTTGACCAAAGATTTAACCGACGAAATGTTAGTGCATGTTAACAAAAATTATAACGCTGGGTTCATATTCGAACATAGTTTTCAAATATATAATTTTTTGTGACATGCATGAGCATTTTGTTAGTTAAATTTATGGTCAAAATTTGGCACAGATTACAATGAGGACCAATAAACCAAGACGGAGGTAGTACTACAGTATTGTTCACTTGTGCTCCCCGCCCCTCCATTCATTGAACAACCCCACGGGTGAATAAACATATAGTAAGTACTGTATTTATATAGAACGAACAAGCTCGAACTATTTTCGCGTAGTTAAAAGTTGAGGGCGGGGCTTTTCCCGGGCAGTACGCGCGGTAGTTTTCGGGTAGGTGGTTCGATAGAGAGGCGAGGAGGGTGAGCGAGTGGGGATGTGCGATTTGACGGCGCGTTACTGCTGGAAAGACTTGTGATATGACCACTCACTATAGTCATGAATTACTGGCGCTCCGACCGGGGTGATGCCCCCCTTCCGTTCCACGCTCTAATCTGGTGCATGACACGTCGACCCGGATGCCGGCTCTCCCACATGTCGGAGTAGTAAGAAGGAGCAAAGAATGATGCGGTATATACTAGTACTATACTACTCCCTCCGTTCCTAAATATAAGTCTTTGCAAAGATTTCACTATGGACCACATACGGAGAAAAATGAGTGAATCTACACATAAAATGCATCTATATACATCCGTATGTGGTCCACAGTGAAATATCTACGAAGACTTATATTTAGGAATGGAGAGAGTACTACTCAGGTCGGAGGAGTGCGAACCACGGCAACCCAGTGAACCAGCCGTGCGAACCATGCTAGCCTAGTGAACCAGCAGTAGAAAACAAAGTGGTGATATGGCCATAAAAAACAATGTGCTACGGTCCACACTGTAGCATGTACAGTAACACTCCTCTTTGTTTGGATCCCTGAGTTAGAGCTAGTTTGGGTTGAAATAGCCTCAAATTATCGAAACAAGAGGGGTTAGTTTGAGCTAGTTTGCTCTAACCCAGCTAACAAAACTAGCCCAGAGGAGAGGTTCTAATTGGGTTAGTTATCCTCGGGCCCAATAAAAGACTAAAAAAATCTTACCTGCCCGTACCAGATCGCTCCCCTAAAAAACATCTCACCTGCCCGCACCAAATCGCTCCCCCCCTCTCACACGACTCCTCTCCGTTCCCCATAGGGCCGCCCGCCCAAGCGTCGCTCGCCCTCTCTCTCCTCCAGCCGCCCTCTCCTTCCGGCCTCTGCCGCCCTACTCCGGCCGCCCTGTCCCTCCGACCTTCGAAGGTCGCCCCACTCCCCCTTCACCAGTCGTTTTTCTCCCTCTGTCGTGCGCGGCGGCGGCGCATCTACCAGGGAGGTCGCGAGAGGGGTGAGTTTGTTCGTTCCTTCTCTGTCTCACGGCCATATCATTGATCTTGCTTGCTCTAGCGCTAATTCTGATTTGGAAAAGTAGATCCTGATCAAACTTGCTATAGATTTGCGGTGCACGCATGGAATTGTTTGATGCTGCTTGAGGAGGTAATAAATCTTTCTGGAGGCCCAAAGATTTAGGTCACCTTTCTAGGTATTTCAATTTCAGGCTTGCATTATTTGTAGAGGCCCAAAGATTCAGTTCACGTTTCTAGGTATTTCAATTTCAGGCTTGCATGTTTGTAGAGGCCCAAAGATTCAGTTCACCTTTCTAGGTATTTGAGTTTCAGGCTTGCATTATTTCTAGAGGCCCAAAGATTCAGTTCACCTTTCTAGGTATTTCAGTTTCAGGCTTGCATTATTTCTAGAGGCCCAAAGATTCAGTTCACCTTTCTAGGTATTTCAGTTTCAAGCTTGCATTATTTCTAGAGGCCCAAAGATTCAGTTCACCTTTCTAGGTATTTAAGTTTCAGGCTTGCATTATTTCTAGAGGCCCAAAGATTCAGTTCACCTTTCTAGGTATTTTAGTTTCAAGCTTGCATTATTTCTAGAGGCCCAAAGATTCAGTTCACCTTTCTAGGTATTTTAGTTACAGGCTTGCATTATTTCTAGAGGCCCGAAGATTAAGTTCCCAATCAGCGGCAAGCGGCCCTCCTACCCATGCCGGTGTCGACCTCAACTCACAAGGGCCAGCGTCGGAGGGGTTCCCGGGGCTTGGGCTCTATAGAGCCTTCCTCCAGAGCAACGATGGCGAGCTCCTCCCTTGGTGCGTGAGGGGCTCGGGGCTCCCTCCCTATCGTGAATAACTTCCGTGATGAGTTAGCTCATTCTTTGTTTCATGAAGTGTTTTTTTATTTTTTGAATCTTGATTGACGAGTTGTATGTTTAAGTGGGATATCTCATTTGTATGGACAAAGTAAAAATTATCATGTTTTGCATGCTTGATTTGTATAGATGGTTCGTTTATGTCAATTGTGAGCGGGAGGAGGCCACAGAAGAGCCGGCCACATCAAGAGGGTGCTTGGATCCAAGGGACTTATTTTAGTCTGACTAAAAATAGGGTCCAAAGTAGTCAAATGATTGAGATAGAGCATTTATTGTCAATCTAACCCTGCAATCCATACACCTCTTTGGTTTAGAGTTAGTTCAGGGTTAGAATCTAACTCTAACCTATAACTGAGTTAGAGTTCTCCTCATCTTGGTTCATCGCCATCATACTTTCCCCATTCCCGTGTTTTCAGTATCTTGTGAATCAAAGAGGCCCTTTTTGGGAAAAATCAAAGAGGCCCTTAGACTGGTTTAGGTCCGGTCATTTTTTATAAACGTGTTATGTCCAAAATTTAATGAACGTGCTCCGGTTTCCATGAAAATAATCTGGTTTCATGTAGTAATTCATTGATTTATTTATTCTTCTGTGGGGGGTTTGCATGTAATTCGTGAGGTCTGAAATGTAAAGTACTCCAGCATATGCTCCGAGTCGTGCATGCACTACGACCCAGATGCTCTATGTCCCACATGTCGACGAATGGGAGCACGTGGAAATAGCCTAGGAGTACATATAGGAGGATAAATGCGTGAAAAAATATGTACTGTGAAGCGTAGCCGCGGTTCGAAAAGGATACCTAAAGTGACGACAGCTATAGGTCGCACACACCCAACTAGTGGTACTAGACATACGACTAATTTTTCCCTAAAAAAAAGAGGCACGAGTGCTCAGTACTCCTATTCTATAAACACGAGTCCCATCTGACAGCAGCGTCCGTGCTACAGCTAGCTCTCCTCCCTCGTTTCTCTCTTCTAAATCTAAACTCGGCCGACGCCCGGTGGGTGGGGTGGGTTTGCTCAACTGCGGCCCCACCTCACAGTGAAAATGTTACGACTGGAATAAAAAATGCCATATACTCCCTCCGTTCATAAATATAAGCCTTTTTAGATACTAGTTCAAATGGAATACAATATACAGATGTATGAAGACATAGTTTAGAGTGTAGATTCACTCATTTTGCTCCGTATGTAGTAGTCAGTTGTTGGAATCTTTAGAAAGACTTATATTTGGGAACGGAGGGAGTACTATACTAATAAAACATTAAGGCCACGAGGCGACGCAATGCTGGTTACAGGAGGTAAGAAGAAGAGATGCATCCATCGACGACGTCCACCTCCTCGACTCAGGGCGCCGGCCCACCGAACAGCGCCTAAGTAGCAGTGGCTTTCGTGGCCAGGTCGACGTGCTTCTGAACAATGGCGTCCAAAGATTCCAGCTGCTGGAAGAAGGCCAACGTCTTTCTGTCCTCGCTTGCCTTGTAGTGTCCTATGTAGACGATTTCCTCGTAGACGTGGATGTGCAGGTCAACGGTTTCTTGCATGGCGAGGCGCTGCGCGGCGAGCGCGGCCTCGAGGTGCACATTCTTCATCGCAACCTCCGGCACCTGCAGGGCCACCAAGGCTTGAAAGAGTTCGTCACCATGTAGGCCGATGAGGGTGGCAGGCAATGAGGAGCCTGGGCGCGCGGGATGGAGCAGTACGGCAAGGTCGTCCGCGCGCTTCTTGACGGCGGTGAACTTGCGGATGGAGTTGACCATCATGTCGTCCATGCGAGAGGGGAAGCCGGCGTCGGCGAGGGCTATGATGCCTGTGGTCGCCAGCACCATCTGGAAACACTGCGCGGTGCGGGGCCGCAGGCCGGCGCCTTGGATGATTTGGCACAGCCAACTGCCGCCCGCGTCCATTGCCTCCATAGGTGCTTGTGGCTTCTGGTCACTTGGTCTTCGATTGGAGTCAGCAGTGTTGCGCAGAGACTTGGGAGTAGATGGGTTGGAGTGGTGGGGCGCCTTTATTATATGAGATTCCAAACTCTGTTGCATTGACATCGTGCTGGCTCTAATCTGCTTCTCCAATTAATTCCCTCTGCATGTAATTGAGGATGCATCATTGACCGTTCAACGTCTCGGGAACCGCTACCCTCTTCCTACTTGGCATTCAAGCACCTATGGACCCATCGACGACGAGGTGCCTATGGTGACTTCATAAATTTCAAGATGATAGTGCCGTGCGTGTGTGCGTTCATAGGGGTGAGTGTATGCGCGTGTATATGAGCGCTTGCGTCTGTACTGTGTAAAAAAAAACGTAAATGTGTGTCAAAAAGAGACTAGTCAGTATACTCAATATTGTGCACCTCGGAGAGGAAAATCATAGAACTAGTACATATTATTTATGGTGCAGATTCACTCATTTTGCTCCATATGTACTCCGTCTCGGTGTAGCCTAGTCACTTGTTGAAATATCTAGAAGGGCAAATACTCCTTTCTGGTTTACAGGGCTATACTAGCAAGTAGTTGTACGTACTAGTACAATAGTGGGCTCACATAGCAATTTTGTCTCATGCAAGAGCCTGGCTATATGCATGCTCCAATGTTCACAGCTGCAATGTTCGGTTTGCGCTTGGCTCTTCGCCTCTTGGAGAAGACGAACAATGATGTTACTACTATTGCTTCTACAGTGTCGAATCCACTGCTGCATGTCCGTCCACCGCGAGCGGGATGGATAGCTTGTTGTAGAAGTACTACTAAGAAAAAGCATGTCCTCGTTTGCGAGCAACAATGCGCATGGGTGAGGGAGAAGGCGTGTAGTAAAATCAAGCTTCTCCTCATTCTACGACTTGACGCGACACATCATAGCACTGGCCCCACATGCTTGCCTCTAAACTTGGCTAAAAGACCCGCAGTGTAGAATATATTTGCTACAACCTCTAACGTTTAACCACCACAAATTAAAATATATGTGGCCGTATGCATCATTCTGATCCAGAGGCCGGGGAGTCCCCCCTTTAAAAAAACAAATTAAAATATATATTCCTGTCTTGACCAGATGAACGTGCAAACTACAATCACCAGGGTGACAGGTAGGGCTAGAAGACTATTTTTTTTTTTTTAAAACTTCAAGACGGCCACATAGCATGGAGCCGACCCCAACGATTTTAAGCTTACAGGCACGGTACATGCTATCTAGACTACTCTACACATGAAACTGCCACACGAGCGTCCGGGCTGCGCTTGGCTCTTCGCCTCTTCGGGAAGTCGAACAATGATGGTGTACTACTTCACTGGAGGAGTACTACAGTATGCTTCTAGCCATCTGACACCGATTGAACTGCTACATGTCCACCGCGTGCGGGAGGGAGAGCATGTAGAGAAAGCTTCTCCTAGTCTTGCCAGCCACCACGCTCATGACAGGTGGGCCCGACAGGTGTGTGGCCAACCTGTCATACAGCCAAAGGTAGGTGCAGTTAAGTCCGCGAGGGAGAGGATAATCAAACTTCTCGTTGATGTACGAGTTGACGCGACACATCAAAGCACTGCACTCGATATATTTTAATAATTTAGGGTTGCCGATGCATTAATTACAACGCATGCATGCATGCCGTGACTCTCCTTTTGATACTTGCATGTGTTGATTTAATGCACCTTGAAGTAGTACTCCCTCTGATTCCTTTTACTTTTCGTATAACTTTTTCTTGTTTTTCTTAGATTAGTCTGCGCGTCCGCATTGGTTTCCATCTGTGCCCCCCGCTCGACTAGTTCTGCCCCCATTAATCGTGCCAGTTTCCAAAGCAGAAAATGGCTACAGGCAAACGCGTGCAGCGCCGGATGCGGCTTGACCGCCTGGGGAAGCCAACTCAAGCGAAAAGGAAGGAGGACCAGCCAATCATTGCATGCGCATTTACTGTCGATATTTATGGAGCTTACTCATGCGCATGGGAAAATTTGTCCAGAAAACTCAAACTATTGCCTTCCTTGGTATGCGGGAGGACAGTTATGCGCGAAGTATAAAATATGTGACGGTAAAGCTTTGTAATGCCCCGGCCCAAGCGAGAGATGGTTGTGCACGAGGAGGGCGAGATCATGCAGATGGAACAGGAACCGACGAGGGAGCTCACAAAGGTCTTGATGGAGCTCACCATGCTCCACTGCCCCTTGTGCCTCCGCCCCTTGACGCCTCCAGTGTATGAGGTTCGAATACACCTTGTCCATTCGGCTGATTGAGCAAGGTGCAGGTTTCTTGATTGATGTGTTGTTCGATTGATTTCTGCAGTGCAAGGGAGGGCACCTGGCTTGCGCGGACTACCGCGTTGAGCGCCCCGGGAACCAGCGGCAGTGCCAGAAGTGCGAGCGCGGCGGTGGCTTCGACGTGCGGAACACGGTGGTGGACGCCGTCGTTTCGTCGCTGAGGGTGGAGTGCCCGCACGAAGGCTGTGGGCTCTACGTCACTTACCACAAGCTCGCCGATCACCAGAGCGTGTGTCCGCTCGCCCCCTGCAAATGCCCCGTGCCCTGCAGCTAGGAAGGCCCGCCGCTGGCGCTCTACCACCACATCAGCAACACGCATCCCATGCCCATGCACAGGATCCAGTACGGCAAGGTGCTCCAGCTACAAGTGCCACTGTCAGAGCCATGGCTCTTGCTGTTCGCGGAGGAGGACCACCGCGCATTTTTCTTGGTCGGCGGTGTGATCGACATCGGCGCACCTATCACCGTGTCGGTCGTCTGCATCAGAGCGGGGGCGTCCCCACTGCCGCACTACTAGGCCAAGATGTGGGTGAACGGCCCGCTGGGGGAGCCCAAAGGCATGACCGACGCCGTCGAGGTGGAAATGGAGGTGACAAGCAGCAAGGATCCCTGCGACGTCGACGTGCAGGAGCTGACCTTCTTGACAGTTCCGCCCAAGCTGCTGGCCGGGGCTAAGCTTGTGTCCCTCCACATTCAGATTGACAAGCTCACGTCCTAAATGTTTCGACAGTGCCTTCTGTTTATCTTAATATGCTAATATATGGATTACCTTGGTCTACTTTAGCTTAAGAAATGGTGGGTTTTGGTGGCGATGCAGCAATTACTTCGACATCAGATCAGTAATTTCCAACAGTCGAACGAATATTTTGTGTCTGTTGGATATAAAGTTCCTTTGGGTAAGAAGTACCATTTGTCATCAAAATGGATAAAAGGAGATGTATGTAGACATATTTTAGTTCTAGATACGTCCCTTTTTATCCATTTTGATGACAAGCACTCCCTCCGTTCCACAATACATGCCTTCCATTTGTCAAAATATAGATGTATCTAGACATGTTTTAGTATATAGGTACATCCATGATAGAGCCAATCATATGGTTGAGAACACTACAATTCGTAGCTACAGATGCATGCGTGATTCCCAGATGCAGAGGCCGGGGGTCATCATCCTCCTTTTCGAGAAAAAACAGATGCGTGTGTGAGAGGACGAGTGCGTGCGTGCACCTCTTCTCTTACTGTATAACGTACTACCTAACTCAGAGTACAAGTTTTTGTGGGTGGCACGATGGTGCGTGCGAGAAGTCCCAAGAGATAGGTTTAATGCGTCTAAAAAAGGACTAGTCTAGAGCTCGCCACGCGGGTATTTATAAATTTTGAGCTTGCGTCTCGTCACATTCCAAATTACTCCACGCTATATTGCAGACCTGTTCACACCGATCACAACCTAAACGGTTTCCCACTTAGGAGCATATTAGTACCACGCTATATTGAATTCCAAACCTGTTCACACCGATCACAACCTAAACGGTTTCCCACTTAGGAGCGTACTAGTACTCGGTTATAAATACTAGTATGCCAAGATGACTGCACATTCCTCCTCAACTCCTCATCCACAAAAACAAACAAGTCATTCAACATCCTTCCCTTGCGTCTGCCATGGCTAGCGTGAGTTCTGGGTCCAGAGATTGCCACCAGGGAGAGGCGAGCATGGAAGCGGAAGCACGAGAGATGTCCCGCCTCGCTTAGAGAGCAGCCGACATGTCCCGGCGCATGGAAGTAGCAGCACAGAGGTCCCGCCGCGCCGCTGAAGCAGCACGGAGGTCCCGCCGCGCCGTCAATGTAGCAGACTGGTCCGGCCGCGCCGCGGAAGTAGCAGAGATGTCCCACCGCACCACGAATGCAGCAGAGATGTCCCGCCGCGCCGCGGCGGCCTGGGAAAATTTCTCGCGGGCAGGCAACGACTGTTATAGGCGCATGCATGCGATCGTCCATAGCCAGATGGATCAGATCTCTGGCTTGGCGAGGTTGCAGGACGACGTGAAAGCCTTGTTTGAACAGGCTACCGGCATCATCCGGCAACTAAGGGAGGGCAATGAGAGGCTCCCGGCCGAGCGCGACCTGCTGAGGGAGAAGATCGTCCGAAGTGCACACCAGCAGGAGGAGACCAGTGCCTTGTTGAAGAGGACCGGCGTCATCGTCAAGAAACTTATGGACGAGAATGACATGCTCCGCAACGAGCGCCAAAGTCTGGTGGAGGAATCCGTGGATGTTCTCAAGCAGCGTCTTGAGGACACGAAAGAGCTCATCACCGCTCGTCGCGGAGACTAGTTCCCGCAGCCTGCAGCAACGCATCCAGAAAGTAGAGATCAGCGAGCCAGATCCTTGTCTTCCTTCCTCTTTTACCCTTGTGTATTTCGGGCGTAGCCGCATGTGGATTTTTTAATTATCTTTCTAATTATGTAAGACAATTAATGATCCTTATCTTTCTGTGCAAGATCAATGTTGCGAGGGTGGAATGAAGAAAACTCTTGCTGTGGTGACCCTGGCGTTGCTGTTCTTCTAGTTGCTGTTGGGCTTCCTTCAGTTTCCTGGTTTCTTTTGATGTAATAATCGGTTTAGGATGTGGATTGTGTCGTCGGTTGTGAAATGTTGGGTTCTAGCGCGGATGTTTGGCCTTTGTTGGCCTCTTGGGATGTTGCGATTTCAATCTGGTACTCCCTCCGTCTCATCATGTAAGACGTTTTTTGACACTATACTAGTGTCAAAAAGCGTCTTATATTATGGGACGGAGGGAGTAGCTTTTAGTCCTTCGTGTTAGGCTGGAGTTGTGCTGAACTTCTTGTGAATTGTGGTTGTTTTCAGTAATGAAAATAGGAAGGGGCAAGCCCTTCTTTGATCAAAAAAAATCATCCTTATATATTCATCAGTCTTGCTATAAGTCGCAGTAGATGCTATATAGGTCCGTCAGATCTTACATCAAGATCCATGCTTTCATATTTTCTTTTTTCTCTCTTAAATCTCAGTCGAGTGAGACATAGCCACGCCATGAAATAGAGGCTCGAGCGCCATTAATGGAGACCTTGGGAGAGAGGTGGATGGCAGATGGAGGTCAAAGGGCTCTCCTCCCGATAAGCACGCTCAGGGGTCTGATCGCACGCCTCTCATACTCAAATAGCTACCCTGCATGGAGCCTCCTAGCTAATAAAAAATGGGGACGCATGGTGGCACGTAAATGGTACTAGTAAGTAGAACGCCCACAGTTTCAATAATACTTGTGTTTCTGATTGTAACGTGACAACACTTGTTCCAAAATGACTTTGTTGATTGTTAATGTGTGCGCCTTCGCAAATCGGACTGCAAATTTACCACAGCATGTTGGTGCCATGTCATGGCACCAAGCCAAGTTTCATTATTTTCATGCGTGTTTTGGATTTACAGGAATTAAAATACTAAGTTTCTCAATGTTTCCAACCCAGCCACGACGCCTAGAATTTTGAATTTCATTCCCATTTCTTGCATGGAACATAGAAATTTACCCGAGGACACACATGTGATTTTTCAACCAACTTTGGTGCACTGGAACATGTGCTTGTATTTCAAATTTGAATTATGCACACAAAGGTGACACATTCCCTCCTAGAACCACGAGCCTTCTTGAGAGAAGCTCCGATTTGCAAGAAGCTTATACCAAAATTTGTTCCTATTCGGCCAAATTTTTTTACCACGGCATGGTACTACCATGACATGACACCATGCCAAGTTTCACGATTTTAAAACCAAATTTCTCAATGTTCTCAACCAAGCCACGATGCCCAGATGTTTGAATCTTATTCTCATTTTTTGCATGGGAGTAGAAATTCACCCGAGGACAAAAATGTGATTTTTCAACCAACTTTGGTGCACGGGAGCACGTGCTTGTAGTTCAAATTTGAATTATGCACATTAAATGACCAAAAACTCAATTAATGTGTAAATAAGGCCAAACGAAGCCGGAATAATTCCAAAATTTAACAAGGCACTCATGTAGTTCTATGTTGCCTTTGTAAATAAACTCAAGGGGGACAACGTATAACGGTTCACACTCAAAGGTGACACGTTCCCTCTCAGAACCACGAGCCTTCTTGAGAGAAGCTTCGGTTTGCAAGAAGCTTATACCAAAATCTGTTCCTATTCGGCCATTTTTTTACCACAACATGGTAGTACCATGACATGACATCCATGCCAAGTTTCATGATTTTCAGACGTGTTTTGGATTTACAAGAATTTTAAAACCAAGTTTCTCATTGTTCTCGGCTAAGCCACGATGCCCAGATGTTTTAATTTTATTCTCATTTCTTGCATGGGACCTAGAAATTCACACGAGGACACAAATGTGATTTTTCAACCAACTTTGGTGCACGAGAGCATGTGCTTGTAGTTCAAATTTGACTTATGCACATTAAATGACCAAAGGTGACACGTTCCCTCTTAGAACCACGAGCTTCCAAATCGGCCCAATTTTTTACCACAACATGTTAGTGCCATGGCATGACACCATGCCAAGTTTCATGATTTCCAGCCGAGTTTTGGATTTACATGAATTTAAAATCTAAGTTTCTCGATGTTCTCGGTAGAGTTATGACGCCCAGATGTTTGAATTTCATTCTCATTTCTTCCATGGGACCTAGAAATTCAACCAAGGACACACATGTGATTTTTCAACCCACTTTGGTGCACCGGAGCATGTGCATGCAATTCATATTTAGACTATGCACATTAAAAGTCTAGAAACTCAATTAATGTATAAAAAGGCCAAATGAACCCAAAATAATTCCAAATTTTAACAAGGCACTCATATAGTTCTATGTTGCCTCTATAAATAAAATCAGGGGGGAGGCAGCGTATATCGTTTCGCACACAAAGGTGACACGTCCCCTCTCGGAACCACGATGCTTGTTGAGAGAATCTCCGGTTTTGCAAGAGGCTTATACCAAAACTTGTCCCAATTCAGCCAAAAATTATATGTATGAAAACAGGGTTTAGATTATCCCGAACATCTCGCTACCTAGACCAATAATGTACTATGATTTGAATTCAACATAAAATGGATATAGATATTTGAATTGGAGAGTGTATGGTACATGTAGTTCATAGTGAAATATGATTACGGCTATATGCATGTCTTTTTGTTATCAAGATAATATTTAAATTATTGTATAACTTGACAACAATCGTATTCAAATAAGGAAAATTGATTCAAATTTAGTCCATATGGTAGACGACAATATATATGTTCACATGGTGGAGTAAAATGTTCATATATGATGGAAGATCAAAATGTACGACTGCGTCAATTATAAACCGCAAGGTCACCTAATGATATATTCGGATTCAACATAAGGTGGATTCAAAAATTCAAATTCGACATCATGGCATCTATAATCATATAAAAAGGGACATTACTCTTTCTTTGGTGGGAATTGATTTGTTTTTTGTTGTTGTTGAGGGAAGTGCGAATTGATTTGGTACTGTGCAGGGTAATCTTGTTCTCCCAGTTTTTTTTTACATTTTTCTTGTACTTTTTTCAATGGCATCTATAGCAATATAGTAAAAGGGGACATGACTCTCTTGTGTCTTGTACGATTTTTTTACACATTAAGTTTGTTCTGCCGAACAAGGAATCCGCACCTTGTTATCCCGAAATTTTCAAGCTCAAGTATCTTTTGTCTCACCTGCTTTGAAACTCCCGCTTCTTCAACCCGCGTCGCGCCTTGTTATCCCGAAATTTGGACGCGCGCGAGAACTCCCTCCTCATCCAAAATCACTCCCGCAGCCCAGACACGCGAAATCCCCCTTCTACCCCTCAGCCGAAAATGAAGCTCCATGTCGCGGTGTCAAAACCGGTGGGGGTACGCTGGTAACTTACCCTACATTTCGGACAAGCGCGTCCCTAAGCTTGGCTCCCCCTCCCCCTTCGCCCCCCCCATTCGTACACCGAGGCCGCCAAAACCCGCGAAACCACACGCTCCTCCGTCGGCCTCCTGACCACCGCCCAGCCGGAGACTCTTCCCCGACTACGTCGTCCACCGCAACAACTCGCCGTCCCTTATCCACCGCACCGGATGAGGATCCGTTGTCGATCTCGTTGTACCGCCGGATCAGTCGCCCCGTCCTCCACCTCCAAGGAGCTGCCCGATGTTCGCCTCGTCTATTGCGCCACCTCAATCCCCACAGCGCCGTCTTGACCTGCCCCACCGGAACCGCAGCACCCTCACCAATTCCTACGATGAAGCCGAGGCCAACTCGGCGCCACCAAGGAGGTTCTGCACTCACCGCTTCACTTTATCTTTTATTCGATCTCACGGGGTTGCCGGTGCTCAATACCGAGCAGACATGGCGTCTCCATCGACGGCGCCGTTGCCGGCCACATCATCCACGACGTCTCTCCCCCATGTCATTGCTTCCTCGGCGGCGACTTCCACAACGGCACTAGCTGCAGCTGCCCCGGCTCTCGCTCGCGCTGCGGCTCTGTTTTTGCTGTCAGTCGCGCTGCTGCACTGCTCCAGCTTTCGTTCGTGCTGCTGCTCTGCTCTTGCTCTCGCTTGCGCTGCTCCTGCTGTTGCACGACCTCCGGCAGCTACAGGAGTTGCTGCTTTAGCACTCGCTCGTGGTGCTATTGAACGACTTGCTCTCTGCTAGTGCGTTCCCTGCTCGAGCGTTTGCTGATTTAGATCACTACTTCTCTGCTACTAGTGCTCAAACACCCTAAACATCTATTGCAATGCTCTGTTACTAGTTCAATCAGTTTCGACAGTAAAATTCAGTTTCGACTGTGAAGTTCATTTTCTTCAGTTAAGTTCAGAGTGAACAGTACTTACAGCATCTGTCGGAGTGGCCGTGGCGCGGCTGATGCATTTTAAATCTAGCACTTTTTGGTGATGTATTTTACATCATCTATTGCAGATGATATTAGGGTCCCACTTCAGATTAAAGTTGTTTGTCTTGTCATGCTTCAGCCTCGTCGCCGTACACCTTAGCTGGAGCTGCTCCAACGACGGAACCATCCATCACAGCGGAGCAGTACCCTCGGCGCCGTTTCCAGAGGCCTCGGAGCTTCTTCCCCACCTCCTACAGTCACACCAGCATCATCACCATCCTCCACGTCCAACCCAATGATGCTGAGGTCCACAAGGCTATGCCAAAGAGGTTGTACAGTCGTCGCATCACTTTGTTTTTCCATTCCTCTGTTCTTCCAATTCATGTGAGCCAAACACCCAGGTTGACTGAAATCCTATGTTTCCAAATGCTCTGTTTTGCACGTGCATTCTTATCCTATTCCTGTGTTTTTCCTGTCCCTGCGTTTAGAGAATCCTCCAATTCTAAAGAGCCCTTATAGATTTACTTGATTTTCAGATTGGCGTCAAAGAAAACTCTATGTGTTATATCCTGCTCCTACCGTGCCGTCATCCACCCCACCTGAGGTGCACCAACGACAGAAGCGTTCACTGCAGCAGAGATCCCCCCTGTAGACTTTGTTTCGCCGCCTCAGATCATCTTCCCCGTTGCCGGCAGCCACGCCAACTGCATTACCATCATCGACTGAGCAGATAAACCTGAGGACTACACAGTTCCGGAAGAGAGGTCGCAGTCTTTCGTGTTTGCTTACGTTATACATTGGTTATTATTACCTGCTACTTTATCGTTCAATCTTGAGTTTTGAAATGCCCATGGGTCTCATATCGAGCCAGCAACGAATAGTATCTGTCTACTATCTGGTTTATCTGGGGTCTTCTATGTGGTTCATGTTGGGTGGGCAACAAACAATAGATAATCCATTGTCCATCTTTTTAAACTGAAGCTATAATCTACCTGCTATCATTAGTTTTGGATCCATCCACTTGTTTGCTACCATCAGTCTTGATTTTTGCATGCACCCCTTAGGCCTTACAAAATCTAACTATTTTTTTTATTATGCATGTCAGATATTGTACACAATCGTACTGAACATGTAGAGAAAAAGAGAAGACCGTTGCATGCGAATATAATGTCATGCAGACGCTGCTCCATGGTGGGCGAAGTGCCCCCCCTCTCCTACATTTCCAGATTGTATTCCAGAGGAAGATAACTGTTCAGATGGAGATTCAGAAGGAGCTGACCATGCATGTTTACCGCCTGAGGTGTTTGGTCTAACCTGGCATGCTGATGTTGGTCATATCATGCATATGGCGCCTTGCATTGCTTACATTATACATCTTATATGTCATCAGCTTAGTTTAGATTTGCTTTATGTGAATGCCACCTGTTTGGTTTCTATATCATACTCCCACCATTCCTAAATATTTCTCTTTTTAGAGATTTCAACAAGTGACTACATACAGAACAAAATGAGTGAATCTACACTCTAAAATATGTCTATATACATTTGTATGTGGTAGTCCATTTGAAATCTCTAAAAATACAAATATTTAGGAACGGAGGGAGTATATGTGAATTATGCAATGCCATCTTCTTTAGCCAGGCATCATATACGTGAATCATGCAATGCCATCCTGTTTAGCCAGTCATCGTATATGTGAATTGTATCATGCCATATTTTTTTCCATAATGTATTCCATTTGTCAACAATGTTTATACATTCATCTACTCTTCCTGTGCATCAGCCATTTGAGTCGGTCATGGGAAAATCTAGAGTGAAAACAAGGTCTTTTGAGCAGTCAGTGCTACCTGTCGATGCATATTTCTTGCTGGTTATAGATAGCTCCTCAGAGGAGGATTCAGAGAGAGATGACCAGTCGTATTCCCCCCCCCCCCGAGGTGCATGCTCTAACTTGGCTGGGTTATATTGCTCATATCATGCATATGGTGTCTTGCATTGCCATGCCATTTGCTTAGATTATACATGCTTTGTGTGAATGCCTCCTGTTTGCTTTCTATATCAGATATGTGAATTATGCAATGCCATGTTTTTCATCCAGTTATCATATATATGAATTATGCACCGCCATGGAGCCAGGCATCATATATGTGAATTATCTCATGCCATCTTCTTTTTTTCATTACGTATTCCATTTGTCGACAATCTGTGTATATTGAACTACTCTTCATGTGTATCAGCCATTTGAGCCGGTTATGGAAAAATCTGGAGTGAAAACAAGGTCTTCAGAGTAGGCAATGGTACCTGTTGAAGCATATATCTCGATGGTTACAGGGAGCTCCTCAGAGGAGGATTCAGAGGCAGATGACCAGTCCTATATCCCACCTGAGGTGTATGCTCTAAGTTGCAATGTTTATATTTCTCATATGATGCATATGGTGTCTTGCATTGCTTAGTTTAGACATCATATGCACAATATTGAATTCTATCTGCTTAGTTTGGAGATCACACATGCGAGTGCCAGCTGCTTATTATATGAATCAATTATGTCAATTATATCATGCCATCCTGTATACTTAGACAACATGTATGTGAATTATTTCATCCCAACCTATTTTAGAAAGACATCATATAGTTTTGTCATGTCATCCTGTTTAGGTACTCATCATATGTTGAATTATGCCATTATATCCTATTAAGTTTTTATCCATCATATATCTGAAACTGTGTCATGCTATCCCGTTTAGTTAGGCATCATATATGTGAAATTGTGTCATGCTGTCTTGTTTGGTTAGACAACATATATGTGAATTACCACATCTGTCTATCATACAATGTATGTACGTTCAATTTCTTTTCTTGTTTATCAGCCATTTGAATTGGAGGGGGTGATGGCAGTATCTATGGGAGCAAAAACCCGTTCTTCACAAAAGACTGTGCTACCCGTCGATGCAGATAGAACCATGGTTGTACTGGCCCACAAACTAGCCCCACCACACATAATCGAGAATCTTCCAGATTGCACACTTACACCGTTGGGCAGAGAACCAGCTACAACCCATCTAACCGCAACCCCAGCGGATAGTAACCCACTTATAGTTGACAAAGCACCATGTCCACCACAGAGTACCCCCACACGAGAAGTTTGTAAAGCTACTGCAGTGCCCAAAGCACGAAGACCACCACAGCTAACCCAAACTCCACGTTTAAAGCAGAAGAGCAACTATTCTCAAGTCAGATTCCGTAGCTATGGTCCATACTCCTTTGCTGTTACATCACTGTATTTACTCATACCAACTACTTTCGAATTTGAAGGATCCAATTGAAACTCCAATGGCGCAACAGGTATGTTTTAAACCTATTTCTTTAACTGGATTTCTGTTCTAACTTCTTGCTCTATGTTGATTTTAGTTAAAGTTGTATAAATAGTTATGTTCTCATGTGATGCACATTACAAGTGCTGCCAATGCTGTGTAGTTTCTCACACTTATATTCTGTCTATGCTGCTGTGTCTTAAAAATATATAAGTTGAACTGTGTCTCTATCTTGATTAGGGAACATAAACTAGAATGATATGGACAATACAATGACCATAGTACATAGATATATGTTTGTTTCATGCTGTTCTCCTGTCCACCTTACTACTGAACCGGTTTACCAAAATGAGTTTGGTATACTACAAGCTAAACCTGTGATGTGTCTGCTTGTTTCTCTTGTAGTATGCAAACCGAATATTGGAGAAGAGCACCCCACTATGCAATGGTAGAGAAAGTAATGCAGATAAGGTTCAAGATAGTGAGACAACCCTGTTGGTCTCCAAGACAGGTGATAAAACGATCTTGTAGATAGTGAGAAAACCCCACAGTCCTGCGTTGATGTAGTGTTTGAGTTACTGGCCAGTACCGCTGGCACAAGCTCTTCGAACTTGCTGCCTGAATCACTTCGGCTTCTTCAATCTCAGCTACAAGCTGAAAGGCATCAGTCAGATGTGCCGCAGCAAGAAGCCGAAGGACTGAGGAAGTCCCTGCAGAATTCAGATGCGTACTTTCTTGTGCAATAGCAAGCGCTGGAGGATTTAAGTGCCAAACAAGAGAAAGTTAATAAGCTTGCTAAGCATCTTGCCAGCATTATGGGTACCCAGGATATTGTTTCTTGAACTCTTCTGAAGTGGTTTCAGTTCTGGACTTTTTTTGCTGCGGCGTTTATATGCTGTTGTGTTCCCTATATTTGCACTAGTGGTGAACTTTGATGCCCAGTGGATGTAATATGTGTAACAGCCGTGATAGCCTAGCATAAGTTGCTTGCTTATTTATTTCCTTGTTGTCTTGTTTATTTGTTTGCTTGTAGTGAGTGCAGTTCTTTTTCCGCGGTTTGCTAGTGGCTGCAATAACCTATTTTTTAAAACTAGGCCACAATAACCATGGGCTAATATTTACTGTAGTGACACTGGGCCTCCTACGGGTCGTAGAAATAGTGGGCTTTCTACGGGCCGTAGAAACAGTATACCTTCTATGGGCCATAGAAACATTGGGCCTTCTACGGGTCGTAGAAACAATGGGCCTTCTACGGGCCGTATCATCAATGGGCCTTATATCGGCCGTATGATCAATTGGCCAAACATAGGCCAATAACAGGCCGCATTATGGCCGTAAACGGGCTAGAGTTGGAATCATCCGTTCATGGGCCGACCATAACGGGCCATCGTTAATAGGCTATATTTGATGACGCTATGAAAATGGCCCAATGTATTAACGGACCACAAACTGGCCGACTGTAACCACGGACTGAATTTGGCCCAGAAGCAGAAAATGACAGTAACGAACCGTAAGTAAACGAATGCTCGAAATGAGCCCAAGAATAAATGGGCTCTGAGAAGGCCGAAAGATAACATGGGCTGGAAATGGCCCAACTGAATAACGGGCCCTTAATGGGTATAAAGTGATACACTGTTCATTACGGGCTAGTTTCAACACGGGTCGTTAATGGGTCTAAAGTGATACACTGTTCATTGCGGGCCAGTTTCACCACGGGCCGTTAATAGGCCAAGAGTTACATAGGGCCTCATATGTGCCGAAAGACGTCATGGGCCATACATGGGCTAGAAGTGAAAACGGGCTGGAATCATATTGGATGTCCCAAATGACGCTACTGGGCCTAATTCAGATAGGGCGTAACGGGCCTTGGGTTATCGGGTTGTAAATGGGCTATATGCGAACATGCCGTTAACAGGCTTTCCATGGGCCGGCCCGTCACCTTTTGACCAAGTCAAACGGGCCGGCCTTTTTACAGGAATGGGCCTCTGTTGGGCCGTGCCACGTGTCGACGTATCATAGGCACCTTCTATCCAATGAGTGGATGACATCTGTCCCAACAACAAGCCGACACGTGTTTCCTCCAGCCAATGATGATTTTACATGTGGAAAATCCCCATTGGTCGGGGCTGTTAATGGGTTATTTGATCCAAAACCCGACCCGATAGCTTAACGGCGTTCCGTTATGGTGGATGCCACGTGTCGGTCACCCTTGACGAAAGCACTTCTGTGACGCGCGATTTATCGTCATGGAAGTGGACACTTCCGTGATGATAATTTTGGTAATGTCATGGAACACTTCTACGACAGCACAAGTATGACTATCTTGATTTTGTCATAAATTTGTCCTGGATGTACATGCATGACAAAAAACGCGACCTACTGTGACAAACACGTATCATCACGGAAGTGTATTTTTTTGTAGTGTAGGGCATCGTCAAAGTCCATTGAGAAGACACCGTATGAACTGTGGTTTGGCTTCTTAAAGTTTGGGGATGCGATGATTATGTCAAAAGGCTTCAGCCTGATAAGCTTGAACCCAACTAGAAGAAGTACGTCTTCATAGGATACCCTAAGGAAACAATTGGGTACACCTTCTGAGGGAGTCCTGGATTAAGGGGTCCTCGTCCGTCCGGGCTATGTGACATGGGCCGGACTGATGAGCTATGAAGATACAAGACAGAAGACTTCATCACGTGTCCGGATGGGACTCTCCTTTGCGTGGATGGCAAGCTTGGCGTTTGGATATGTATATTCCTTTCTCTGTAACCAACTTTGTACAACCCTAGTCCCCTCTAGTGTCTATATAAACCGGAGGGCTTAGTCTGTAGAGGCAATCATAATCATATTGGCTAGACTTCTAGGATTTTAGCCATTACGATCTCGTGGTAGATCAACTCTTGTAATACTCATATTCATCAAGATCAATCAAGCAGGAAGTAGGGTATTACCTCCATAGAGAGAGCCCGAACCTTGGTAAACATCGTGTCCCCGCCTCCTGTTACCATCGACCTTAGACGCAAAGTTCAGGACCCCCTACCCGAGATCCGCCGGTTTTGACACCGACATTGGTGCTTTCGTTGAGAGTTCCGCTGCGTCGTACCAAAAGGTTTGATGGCTCCGTCAATCATCTAAAACAGTAAGGTCCAGGGGAGGTTTTCCTCCCTGGACAGATCTTCGTATTCAGCGGCTTCGCATTGCGGGCCAACTCGCTTGGCCATCTAGAGCAGATCAACAGCTACGCCCCTGGCCATCAGGTCAGGTTTGGAAGCTTGAATTACGTGGCCGATATCCATGCAGACTTGATCTTCAAAGGATTCGAGCCCATGACGGCCACTCCCTGCCGCCACGATGAACATGACCTAAATCTATAATTGGACCGTGCTCAGGAGATAGCACCTGTAATTGCTCTGGCCCTAGATCTGGATCAGATTCCGCCGTCCAAGGACGGGAAGCTCAACCCCGCCACGAAAGCCGCAGACTCAGCGGCGTTGGAGCCGCACAGAATTCCACCTTGAGCGGGGCCCGTGTCACCGGAACCTCGGATTCGTCTCCGTCCATAGGTTCCGAACCGCGTGCATTGAACCTGATTAGGCGCCGATTGTTGAGTTCAGCTCCGCGGACATCTTCCGGCACTCGCCTTTTGGCTATGTGCTAAACTCATTAAAATCCCTCTCCTTATCAGGACTCCGCGGACATCTTCCGGCACTCGCCTTTTGGCTATGTGCTAAACTCATTAAAATCCCTCTCCTTATCAGGAGATTCTCGGCCGAACTATATCCGGTTTGGATTGGATGTTGATGGCGGAGAATTCCGCTTCCCTCCCACCACCCACTTCATAGACACTATCGAGGACTTAACCGACATGCTCGATTACGACTCCAAAGATATCAACGATATGGACGACGATGCCGGAGAGGAGCAGGCACAAAAACCACCGCTTACAGGGCGCTGGACAGCCACCTCCTCGTATGACGTATACACCCAAAGAGAACAACAGTGACAATGAAAAGGATCCAGTCGAGGATAAACCTCCTGAGATACAGCGAAAGCGCCAACGTCAGCGGCACCGCTCGAAACCACGCGGTGGAAAAAACAGCAATACCGGCACAGGAGAAAATAATACTCCGGATGATGCCGAAGACAATGGAGACCCTGTTGAGCCATCCTCCGAACAAGACGAACGAGAAGATGCGCGAGTTAGCCCTGATGAACAGGCCATGAATGAAGACTCAGAGGACGGTAACTACCTTCCGCTCTCCAAGGACGAGGTGAGCCTCAGCGACGAAGACTTTATCGTGCCTGAGGAGCCCGTCGATCAGGAGCGCTTTAAGTTCTGGCTAATAGCCACTGCAAGGAGCCTAAAAAGGAAGTGGCAACAACTTCAAGCTGACCAAGATCTGCTCGACGATAGATGGACTAATGTCCTAGCACCCAAAGAATAAGGCCTCGAGCGCCCAACCAAAAGTTACCCGAAGCGCAAACTATTACCTCAATTCGATGACGAGGCGCTGGAGGCTGTCCTACCAGCGCATAATGCAGCTGACCGACCACCACGTGGCCGGGAAAAAGTGGCAACTCAGGCTGAACACCAGCCCGCACTACCTCGCTGTTAAAAAAACACAACAACTCGGGGATACACATATGACCTGCGGCATGACCTGGAAAACAGAGCAGGTCAGACCAGATCGATCTATGGATCGCGGGGGCATGCCCCGATGTGCGACGCTGGCCATCTGGCCGGATGTGACAAACATAATCACGCTTGGACCGAAGACCGCAAACGAACTCCATCCGAGCTACATCACGACTTGGCCTGAGATAGAGGCGCCGCACACCCCCTTTGCTTCACTAATGAAGTAATGGAACATGAATTCCCGGAAGGGTTTAAACCCGTGAACATCGAGTCATATGATGGGACAACAGACCCCGCGGTATGGGTTGAGGATTTTCTTCTCCATATTCAAATGGCCCACGGTGATGATCTTCACGCCATCAAATACCTCCCGCTAAAACTCAAGGGACCAGCTCGGCACTGGTTGAACAATCTGCCCGAAAACTCCATTGGCAGCTGGGAGGATTTGGAAGATGCCTTCCTCGACAACTTCCAAGGTACATATGTCCGACCTCTGGATGCCGACGACTTAAGTCACATAGTCCAACAGCCCGGAGAGTCAACCAGGAAATTTTGGAGTAGGTTCTTAACTAAAAAGAACCAGATCGTCGACTGTCCGAATGCCGAAGCCCTAGCGGCCTTTAAACATAGCATCCGTGACGAATGGCTCGCCTGACACCTCGGCCAAGAAAAGCTGAAGTCCATGGCAGCCCTTATGACGCTTATGACCCGCTTCTGCGCGGGCGAGGATAGCTAGCTAGCCCGTAGCAATAACAATACAAGCGAACATGGCACTTCTGAAGCCAGAAATAGCAACAGCAAGCCCCGACGCAACAGACACAAGCGTCGAAGCAACGATGACAATGCCGAATACACGGCGGTCAACGCCGGATTCAGTGGCTCTAAGTCCGGTCAGCGGAAGAGGCCAGACAAAAGAAACAATCCGGGCCCATTCAGTTTGGACCGCATACTCGATCGTCCATGTCAAATCCATGACACTCCTGATAAACTAGCCAATCGTAGCAACAGAGAATGTTGGGTTTTTAAATAGGACGGCAAGTTAAATGCCGAGAACAAGGAGAAGGGGTCGCAAAGCAAGGACGATAACGAGGAGCCCCGGCCATCGAACACAGGAGGACAAAAGAAGTTTCCCCCCAAGTTAAAATGGTGAACATGATATACGCCACCCATATCCCCAAGAGGGAGCGCAAGCTCGCGCTAAGGGACATCTACACGATGGAGCCAGTCGCCCCAAAGTTCAACCCATGGTTATCCTTCCTGATCACTTTCGATCGCAGGGACCATCCGACCAGTATCCGTCATGGCAGATAAGCCGCACTGGTCCTCGGCCAAATCATTGATGGATTCCATCTTACGCGGGTCCTCATGGACGGCGGCAGTAGCCTAAACCTGCTCTATCAGGATACTGTGCACAAAATGGGTATTGATCCCTCAAGGATCAAGCCCACAAAAACCACCTTTAAAGGTGTCATACCAGGTGTAGAGGCCCGTTGTACGGGCTCAATCACACTGGAGGTGGTCTATGGATCTCCGGATAACTTCCGAAGCAAGGAGTTGATCTTCGATGTCGTCCCCTTCCGCAATGGCTATCACGCACTGCTCGGATGAACCGCATTCACTCGAATCAATGTGGTGCCACACTACGCTTATCTCAAGCTCAAGATTCCCGGACCACGTGGTGCCGTAACAGTCAATGGAAACACAGAATGCTCCCTCCGTACCAAGGAGCACACCGTTGCCCTCACAGCAGAAGCATAGAGCAGCCTTTTCAGGCAGAATCTTAATTCGGCGGTAAGCTCCCGGACACTGTCAAACGAGTCCGAACTACTCTGAAGAAGAACAGTCCAGCTCGTCAAGAGCTTGACTAGCAATTCAGCCTCCGTCCCAGTCCCAACCAAACCGCGGCATTTCTACTTTGCGTACATAAGTATGCACTCAAAATTCCATGGGCATAGACGGAGGCACAGCTAGACCGTGGTCCATAATACGGCTCAACCTGTCTTGGACCCACATACTTCTAATTTTTCTTTCTTTTCAGGTTTATTTTCTTCCCAGGCCTTTCCTGGTGGCCTGATTGTTAGACCTATCAAGGGACAGATACACCAAGACAGCAAGAAGCATTGACGTATATAGGAATTTCCAGATGGTCTCTTTAAACAATCGTTATGCCTATTTCAAAGACCCACACACAGCTCTCCATTGGTCGTGGCATGTTAAATAGCCATGTTGCTTATCGCACTACTCATACAAATATGCTTCGACGTAAATCAAACCATAATGGAAAATAGTTCGCGGCCCAATTTCTGTGACATTAGCCTACTACTTCATTTTTTCCTTTTTCTTGATATTCTTATCAATTGCACTCGTACACTTTGGTACGCCTTAATTCGCCAGGGGCTTCATTATGCCCCATAATACAACAAAGTCCGAACACTTTTGTTAAGTATAGTTCGGCACCCCGAACGTATAGCATTATATGCATCGGCTCTGAATCATGTCTTTGGTCAATAGTTGGGTTGCCCGGCTCCTGTGCTTACTACCTTATGTTCCGCTATATCGGCTAGGGTAGTAAAGGGAGAACTACTGTGATTGTGTCCTGGTTCATCCGGATGAGCACCTCAGTAGAGAAAGCAGAAAACTGACTGTCATGATGCGGCGAGAGCCGGTCAGCTGTTCGAGAGGTTACAAATCTTTAGCGATTTCATCCGCATTATGTGATGACTCAGTTTTTATCTGATCAGGTGTTTACAGCACCCCAAGTTCGGACTTACTAACACTAGGGGTTGCACCTAATTTTTTATTGTCAAACTCCTATGGCTAAGTGAGGGTGATAAAGCCACATAGTCCGATTGCGTGGTTCGTTGCGCTAAACACCTCCTTTAAGGACCAAAACTTTGGAATAATGAGTGTTTAGATTCATCCCGAACACCCCTGTACTGCCTACGTGGGGGCTGAAGCCGATGGCTGGCCAACTCTCAGATTTAACAAAACGGCCGCACAGGATGTAAAATTTTCAATACAAGCATTATATTACATCACGATCTTGTTTCATAACACAGGAAGGGACAATGCGACTGACTTCATTCAAAGATAACGTCTTTTGAACACTGCCCCACCACAACGCGGGATCCCTCCAAGACATTGTCAAAATATAGCTCGGGCGTGCGGTGCTCCTTGCCCGCGGGCGGTCCCTCGGTCGCAACCTTCACGGCATCCATCTTCACCTAGTGCATCTTGACTCGGACAAAGGCCATTCACGCGCCTTCGATGCAGACCGACCGCTTGATGGCATCAAGCCAAGGGCAGGCATTGACCAGCCGCTTCACGAGCCTGAAGTAGCTGCTAGGTATGGCTTCGGCAGGCCATAGTCGGACTATTCAATTCTTCATGGCTAGTTCGGCCGCCCTATGCAGTTCGACCAGCTGTTTTAGCTGATCGCTAAAGAGCACCGGATGTTCTGGTGCAAGGTATTGTGACCAAAACAACTTCTGCATAGAGCTCCCCTCTTCAGCTCGGAAGAACGACACTGCACGGTAGATCTGCAAATGCCCCTGGAGAACTCCAAATCCGGGTCAGTAAGAGGAACCTTTTCTTCACATATTTGCTTTGCATAATAAAGGCCTTACCCACCATGATTTTTCTGGCCTCCTGGATTTCCTAGAGGGTGCCCTGGGCTTCAACCTGGGCATCGTGTGCACTTTGGCAAGCCTTGGTAAGTTCGGACTCTTGATCTGTAATGTTGCGCTCCAAGGACTCGCATTCTTGACGGCGTCCTAGAGCTCCTACTGGACCTCACTGACCCTGGCCTCGTGCTTTTCACGGGCAGCTTGTTCCTTGGCCGCTCTCTCCTCGGCCTCGGCTAGCACCTTCTTGAGGGCATCCACCTCGGTCGCCGCCCCTGCAAATATCATGATACTTTAGTCAGCACAAATCATTCATCCTTACTAAACATACAGAAGGTCACACTGCAAAAAAAAGACACATCCGTGACATTTTGGGCCGAACGAATTTTTTCCTGTCATACATATGACACTTCTATGACGATAATTGTGACAAAACCCGGTATCATCATAGATGTGGTGGGCTCCTACTTCTATGACAAAAAATCATGACAGAAAATGGGCTTTTCGTCCTGGGTGGGCTGGAGACGCAGCTGCATGACATTCTTTGGGCCGTCCATGACGGAAAAAACCATGGTAGAAGCGAGGGCGAGGAAAATTTCTGGGAGTTCCCAGTTACAGTGGGAGGTCGGGGCTGAGCGATGCACGTTTCTCTCGTACACGTACGCGCGTGTGTGCGAGGCGTTGGCTCTAACTGAACCCGAGTGAGGCGTTGGGCTCTAACTGAACCCGAGCGATTGCACTGCAGGCTACGCGTTACTCAACCCGAGCCATCGATCGATGGTTGTTAACTAAACCCGATCAAGCGATTCCTTTGCTACTACTGCTAACTGAAGCCGATTGATGCTGCCTCTCTGGATGAACAATGAGCGTTGCGGGGGGGGGGAGGGGGGTTGGATGAACAGTGAGCGGTGGCGTTGCCTCTGGATGAACAGGACCCCGTGGTGTGGAGGGCTGGATGAATAGAACGACCCCGTGGAGGGCTGGATGAACAGTAGACAGTGGAGGGGTGCCCGTGCAGGTGTGGTTGAATAGTAGCCGGTGAAGTAGCGGGCAGTGGAGGTTGGATGAACAGGAGCCCGTGGAGGCTGGAGGAGGTCGACGGTAGCCCGTGGAGGCTGGAGGAGGTTGACGGTGGAGATGAACAGTATCCTGTGGAGTCCCATTTTGCGGTACGCCACACCCCTCCTGATGAACAAGACCCCCATTTCGACCATAGCGCTCCAACACAAGTCTGCTTCGTCCGTTTTGCGGTATGCCGCACCCCTCCCGATCAACAGGACCCCCGTTTCGACGGTAGCGCTCCAACACAAGTCTGTTTCATTCGTTTTGCGGTACGCCACACTCCTCCCGACCAACAGGACCCCCGTTTTGACCGTAGGAGGTCCGTTTCCTCTGTTTTGCGGTACGCCAGACCCCTCCCGATGAACATGATCCCATTTCGAACGTGGCCGGTCGAACACAAGGTCGTTTCCTCCATTCTGTGGTACGCTAGGCCTCGTTTCCATCGCCTGTTCCGTCCAAGCCCTCCCGATGAATACGACGACGCGTTTCGTTCTGACCCAGCCGGTTGGCTCCCATGCGTTTTGTTGCCTCCCGATGAACACGACGCATTCCGTTGCCACCCCATGAACAAGACGCATTCGTTTGCCTCCCCATGAACACGATGACAATGTTGTTTCTCCGTTCCGACCCAGCCATGTACACGAGCCCTGGCCGTACGTATGCGCGAGTAGGCGTTCGAGACCCCGCCCGTATGTACACATACGTGGTCGTATTTTCTTTCTTGCACACTGGCCACTGTACGTACGTGTACATGCTACGTGCGCACCTCTACTACGACATGTAAGCGCCTCTACTACGACACATGCGCACCTCTACATCGACCAGTAAATATGTACGTACACGTTCGCGACCAGGATGACAATGCTACGTACGCTTCAACCAGGTGGGTCCCGACTGTCAGGCAATTCCTTGCGTGCGAATATGTAGTTGGTGGGTCCCAGCAGTCAGGGGGTCGAATCGTTTTTTTGCCCGAACGCACTTTCTTGCATGCGAAGATGTAGCTGGTGGGTCCCAGCAGTCAGGGGGAAACATTTTTTTTGTGAAATATGGTGGCCCGTCCGGTGGGTCCCTGCTGTCAGGTAGAGGAATATTATTTTGCGCGTAATAAGGAGGTACTTCCTGGATGCGGTCGTGGATCTAGCTGTCAGCCTCTCCACGTACAGTCCATGTCCGATGGAAGCTGTTCCTTGAACACGTTGACCACGCCGCGCCGAGAGCACCAGGGCGGTGGACGACGGCGAGGCCTAGGAAGGGGACGACACGGAGCCGGGGAAGACGCGTCAGTGGATGCCCACGCGTAGAGGAGTACGATGGTTCACTCGTTCGCTGCGGTGTGAGGCTGTCGTCGCCGCAGAATAACATGGGGTGTGGGTGAGTAGAGGGATGGCCTGGCCAGCGGTGGGAGTACTAGGGGCGGTGAGGCCTCCGCCGCATCGCAGCCGGACACGGGAGGCAGGAGCACGAGGCACGACCGGCGCTGGTTTGGGCAGCTAGAGCAAGAAGACCAGAGGTTGAAGAAGCACTACGGCCATTGGATGGACATCGTACTGTCACTGGAGCTAGTATTGTGCATATTGACTAAGTTGACAAAGCCCTCCGTCCCCGTCAAGTTAGTAGGCCCACAAGTCAGCATGCCACTATACTGGGTCCTAGCTAATAGGGGGAGTATTCATTTTTTTGTGCGTAATAAGGAGGCACTTCCTTGCGTGCGAAGATATAGCTGGTGGGTCCGAGCTGTCAGTGGCGGTAATGTTTTTTTCACGAAATACAGAGGCCCTTTCGGTGGGTACCTGATGTCAGGTGGAGGAATCATTATTTTGCGCGTAATAAGGAGGCATTTCCTTGCGTGCGGTCGTGGACCCAGCTGTCGGCCTCTCCACGTACAGTCCACTTCAGATGCATGTTGGTCGTTGACCATGTTGACCAGGCCGTGCCGAGAGCACCAGGGCGGTGGACGACGGCAAGGCCTAGGAAGGGAATGACACGGAGGCAGGGAAGACTCGGCAGTTGTTTCCCACGTGGAGGGGAGTACGACTGTACGAGGGTTTACTGGTTCGTCTACCGTCGCCGGAGAATAACAACAGGTGTGGGTGAGTAGAGGGATGGCTAGGCCAGCGATGGCAGTACGGTGGGGCGGTGAGGCCTGCGTGGCAGCACAGCCGGCAGGAGGGAGGAGGGAGCAGGCAGTCCCGCCGGTGCTAGTTTGAGCGGCTGGAGCAGGAAGATCAGAGATTGAAGAAGCACGACGGCCGTTGGATGGACATCCAACAGTCACTGCTTGTGCATCAACCTTTTTTAGGAAAGCCTCAAATCTGTGGAAAACAACATACAACCCATCTACCATTATTTCTAATAATTTACAACCCATTTTCTAATTCTTAAGGTTTTTCAGCCCATATTCTTTTTGTTAGCATTACAGCCCATATTATGGTCACGGTTAAAAAATTATACAAAATTTTGCATATTTCGGTGTGGTCCAAACTATTTTTAATCCCAAAATTTCGACTCACATTCAAACTGATTTTAAAAATAAATGTATAACAATATAAAATCCAACAAATTCTCCATGCATAAAAATTAATGTAATTTAAAATCTCGAAATGAAAAAAAATACATTTGAAACTAATTGTCGGTTTGATGTGTTTTAAAAATGTACAGCCCATTTCTCATTACTGATGGGCCATTTTCTCGGCCAACCGAATAAAATCTCTCCTCGTCTTGAAAGATTTGCGGCCCAACAGGCCTGATAAAGCGACTTACTTGGCAAATCACAAAAAACTGGGTTGTGGCCGTGAACCCAGCTGTCAACCTCTCCACGTACAGTACTCTTCCGATGGAATGTCGTTGACCGCATGGACCACGCCACGCCGAGAGCACCAAGGCGATGGACGGCGGCGAGGACTAGGATGTGGACGACGCGGAGCCGGGGAAGATGCGGCAGTGTATGCCCACGCGGAGAGGAGTACGAAGGTTCACTGGTTCGGCTGCGGTGTGAGGCTGCCGTCGCCGCAGGGCCTGACTAGCGGTGGGAGTAGTAGGGGGCGATGAGGCCTCAACGGCAGCACAGCCGGCCACTGGAGGCAGGATCAGGCGGTCTCCCCGGCCCTGGTTTGGGCGGCTGGTGCAAGAAGATCAGTTATTGAAGAAGCAGCAGGACCGTTCGATTCAAATCCAACGGTTACTACTGCTAGAATCGTTTGTTGACTAAGTTGACAAGCCCTGCGTACGCGTCAACTTAGTAGGCCCACAGGTTAGCCTCCCAACTGGTGCGCCCCAGATGTCAGCGGGAGGAATCATTTTTTCCGCGTAATAAGGAGGCAGTTGATTGCGTGCGGCCAGGCCAACGGAAGGAGTAGGGTGGGCTGGGGAAGCCTGCGCGGCATCACAGCGGGCCATAAGAGGAGGGAGCAGGCAGTCCCACGGCGCTAGTTTAAGCGGCTGGAGCAGGAAGATTAGAGATTGAAGAAGCACGTTGGCCGTTGGATGGACATCCAACAGTCACTGCTGCTAGAATCATGTGTTCACTGACAAAGCCTTGCGTGAACAAGTCACCCTCAAAATATGTGGCATTTACAGCCCATTTGCTATTATTTTTATAATTTTTACTCATTTTCTAATTCATATGGAATTTGTTGCAGCCCGTTTTCCATTTTTAGAATTGCTGGCCATTTTCTAGTTAGTACCAGGGTCAAAAAATTAACTAAATATGTGGGAATTTTTGAAAATTCGCAATGTTTTGCTGGGGAGCGAAATATTCTTAATCCAAAAATTAATAGCCATACTAAACAAATTTAAAAATAAAATAGTACTATGTCATGTTAAATCCAATGAAATACGTATAAGATATCAGTGAAGAACAAAAACAAAAAAAAGAAACTAATATCCCATTTGCTATTTTTTGGAATTTTCAACCCCTTTTGATATTACTTTTAACAAACATTGATCATACTCTTTGGACAGGCCGGAATGCATCCCTCCTCGTCTTGAAAGATTTGCAGCCCAGTAATTCGGAGAAAACAAATAGGCCTAGCTTGGGTATTCTTCAAAAAGAAATACTGGGCTACCTATTTTCCCAAAGAACTGGTGCATGAGCATTTAGCTTTATTTATTTATGTTTAGGGGACCATGAGCATGTACCTGGGCCGGATTCATGTGAGAGCCTCCCTTCCAGTTAATTATGGGCTTCTCTATTGGGCCTTCATCAGTGGGCTTCATGTTATCAACAAGTGGAAAATATGTTCTGTACGAAAAATAGTATGCGCTACGTACGGCACGGGTCACTAACGGATCGAACCGTGCAACGACTTCCAAAACATTGTGTTTGTCTTTCAAACAACACATTTATTCAACCAATAGACGAAATATACTACTAATTGTACATTGAAAACAACAGCAGCAACCAGGGCTGGGGGTGCAACAGAAGCAGTAAGCAGGCCAGAAGAGTGAAGACGCAGCTCTCTCTTCCAAACAAAACATCAGCCATCATTACAAAAGGGCTACCAAAAAAGAACAAGTGTATGCATCAAACTAAATAAAGATCCTACTACACCAAGTGTACGCATCTAACTAAGTGGCTCAGTTAGACGCTACTATTTATTAAGCTGTGGAGATTGGCTGACGGCTTGAACCAGATGGGTGCCTGACGGGGGAAACTCCAGCCAGCAGGTCAAAGTCTGATACTTATGACCCTCTCTCCTACTTTGGGATGCAGAGCGTGGCGGCACATATCAGGGTATGGTGCATGCAGAGACGCATGGTACGCTGTGTACACCCAGTTTTGCCTGATGAACGAAACCGCGCTGCCATCATGATCCTTGCCGTTAGTTATCTCCTGGTTAATCGGATAATTCAGTCCAACAAACAGAGAGCGTGTACCAAGGCTACTTACCAGCCTCCAGTCAAAAATTCCTGAAGGCTCGGAGAAGTTGGGATCCTGCTCAAAGACCTTGCAGTGACTGTGATTGTATTCCGGGAAACAACACGTCCGATACGTGCGAACGATCATCAATCGTTCGCCGTCGTCTGATCGAGCCAGGAACCACCTGCAACTGCCATGCTGCTTTTCTTTGAAAGGTTCTAGGATTAGGAAGGGTAGGGTCACCAGGCGGCCTACAACATCATATCAAGTTGGAGTCAAATAAAAAAGGGCTCTTGATTTAGTCAATCTTAAGAACAACATGTTATGAGCATGAATATTTTTTTAGTAAATGTTGACAGTAATATAAGCAAACCATCATGATATCATAGGAAAGTAACATACCGCTATAACAGTCGTTTGTAGCGATGACTGTTGTAGGCCAGCAATACGTCCAGCCATAGAAGGAGTCGACAGCATAAATGAAGCCCTTGTGTTCAATGGCATCAGAGAACCATGGAGGATGTATGATCCTGCGATGGACGTGCAGATTTATCCACTTACCGCAGTGACCTATCAGATAGGCGAGACCGCGGTTGAAGAACGCAATTAGCATGAAGTCTTTATAATTCATAGATCTTGTGGGCACTTGGCAGATTACAACCTTGAGCAAATCAAACTTGGTATCATGTTGGCTACTGTAAGATTCCGAGTATTCTGGGCCGCGGTGCCAAAGCAGTGCAGTGTTAATCGCAGGAAGGGGAAGCAATCGCCGGGTGTAGACCTCCACAAGCATCCAGCTGCCGCGACCGTCGACGAGCACCATCCAAGAAGTGTTCATGCTGACCCAGTACATACCCTTAATGTAGTTGAGGCTGACGGGGATCGGATCGCAGTCATGGGGGTTGATGCTCGCCACCCTATGATTGTTATGCTGCGTGACACACCGTTTCTGAAGATCAGACGGCATCAACAAGCAAGGAGCTGGCTTAAAAAGCTCCAGCCTGAGGGCTTTGAGTAAACGGTACAGCCCCGATGAGCACACGGCGAGCGGCATGGTACTGAGATTGTCCACACGCGAAACAATGACCTTGATTACCTCTATGGGGAGCGAATTCCAGCCACTCTTTCGGCGGAGGCTGCTCGGTTCTGCCATTGTTAGTGCTTGGGTTTCGGATGAGGGGGGGAGGCACCTTAGCGGGGATGGAAGATTGGACGAGATTATGTGCGGACAAAGATGGAGAAGCGAATATGTGCTGCGGGAAGTGGACAGGTGATGATGACTACAACACGCCGCTTGACTTACGAGACACATACCAGCAGTGTAGGGTCATATCGATGCCAGACAACTTGCTTGAGTGATCATAGTACTGGTACTCCCTATAGTACCTACTATAGTACTATGCCCTAACTTGCTGGAGTAGAGTAGTAGTAGAGTAGGACTCTGCTCTACTACTAGCACCAGAGGAGTAGTATATTCTAATCTAAAATAGTTACAAACTTCAATGCCCGAGCATGGAACAACTACGAACCGTGCTCACAGACTGCGTCTACGTGGTTTTTGGAATTATATGCAAAAAAATATCAAGATGCGCGTGCATTGCACGGCACACCATCATCACCAACTCAGTTTTTTCTCTACTCGTACCCCTATAAAAGACTTAGTTGGTGATGATGGAGGCGAGGAGGCGTGTTCAGCCAGGCGTGCAGCGGACGACACAGTACTATTCGATTTGTTATAAAAAACACAGAAGAGTAGGAGTAGTAGAGGTAGAGACTTAGGGAGGAGCACGAGGTTGTGGGAGATAAGGATGAACGAGGCAAGGCCTTATCTGTAAATGTGGAGAGAGGTGCGGCTATCTTTTGTAAAATTGTCATAGTTGGCTTTCTATCCGTCAGATATAGATCGGATGGTCTATATTACAAGATGGCAGGCATACCATCATCACCAACTTGGTTTTCTATAAGAGTAGATATAGATAGATAGAGACTAGGGAGTACTAGTAAGGATACCATCTACTACTTCGTGTGCTCCTCCTGCGCTCCATTCGGCGGCCGCAACATCCCCTACAGCCACTCCCTCCTACGCTCCATTCGGTGGGCGCTGTTGAAATTTGGGGAGCGCACTCTCGCGACTGCTGGCATCCACGACTTCATCGACGACGACTTCTTCCCCGACCTCGGCAACCTCTTCCTCAACAAGATGTGCGACAACCTCAATGCCAATGGTGCTGCTCCCGTTGCACTGTATGTGTTTCTGCCCTTCCTGCTCGAAATCATGGTAGAATACATGTTTCTACTCTGTATCCTACTACTATGATAGTCCACATGATTAGTTTCATCTCTGTTATAGCCGTCAGGATTTATTTTGTGCTTATTCGGATTAAATCTCGTAGTAACTTGCTCATATATTCAACGGGCGCAACATCCGCTACAGCCACTCCCGTTTCATGGATGGCCTGGTCGATGCCTCCAAGGAGCCCTTCGTCTACTGCTATGAGTGCCCGATTCCGTTTTGGGGCTCGTCGGCGGACATGGTGCATCACCTCACAGATGCGTAAGGCAGTCACTATTGGCCCTTGGCGGAGAACATCAAGTACGAGACATGCTACCCGTTCACCATGCTGGAGTCGCTGGAGGATCACCGCCGCCTGCTAGTCTCGGAGGAGGACGGCAGTGTCTTCCTCTTGATCGTGGGCACCGGCAAGGCCCACGCAGGCCGTCGCCCCGTCTCTATAGTGTGCGTCAGGGGCGACGCCGCTGACGCTGACACTGACACGAGGCCGATGTACGGGTGCGTGCTCACTTTTACTACCCCTCCGGGTCACGTGGGCGGCGAGACCGGCCTCATCCGATGGACTTGGACTCTGCAGAGCTGGGACTTTCCCGCCGATGTGGACTTGGAAAACCCATGGCATCCTTTACCCGCTGACACGATGCACGGGGAATCCAAGGAGGTTCACCTGGACATACACATTATCAAGTTAAATGTTGATCATTAGTCTTCGCTCAATGTAATCTGTTGTCTAAGCATGTGGAGACTTCCATGCAGGATCTTGCTCTATTGGAGTATCGCGCATGAATAAATGTGTATCCGTTTATGGTTTAGTCTAGAATCTGCCATGTATGATTTTTTACTACATTACTGGTGAAAGACTTACGATGAACCATTTCTTACATCTCCTCTGCCCCCTTGCAAGTCATCCTGATTTAATCCCTCCGTCTAGGTGTAGAAGGTCATGGTTAATATTACTTAATGGTATAGCCAACTGTTGACTATAAGAAAGTGCCATGTCATCTATAGCCAACATGTATAACAATCAATACTCAAAAACTAATTCTTAAAGATCATTTCTTGCAAAGCACAATAAGTGTTATTTCTTCACAAGTTTTGGATGCAGGTTGAACAGTTGAACGTTTTTGTTTGCAAAAGATACCTTTTTATCTATTTCACCCAGATGTTTGTGAGCTCTAGAGATGAAATAATATCCAAAGAAACCTATCGATACCCGTTACACATGAGATGACCCCCACATCCTTTGTCAAAATAAACAACTCCCTGATCAATGCATTTCACTCTTCGGTGCAACGCACGGGCACCTTACTAGTACTATAGATTAGTACGACCAAAAATTGAACTAACATTATATATACTACGATAAATGCTGATGCATGTCACCTAAAATTATATATTCAAAACTATGTTCAAATACGAATCCAACGATATAGTTTCTGTTGACATGCACTAACATCTTGTCAGTTAAATCTTCAGTCAAATTCAATGGGGGACTAATAAACCACGACCGATGTAGTACAAGTGTAGAGGGCGGTGCTGCATGGGAGTCTCACCTCTCACCCCGCTCGTGGCGCGGCAGTGAAGTCGTCACATCACAAAACCCAACCACTCCCAGTAATTATTGGCCTGGTAAAATAAACAGACAACCAACCATCACATCCCTCCGTCTTTTTGCATTTCATCTCTCTGCATTTACTTTCTCCGGTTCATCTCGCACACTCGATCCCTAGCTACTACTCCTAGGGCCATTTCTTTTGGCGGCTTCCCCAGCTTTTCCCATAAGACTAGTCATAGTGGAGAGTAACAATAAGGCGCCTCACTCATTTATTTGGGCTTCTAAACTACTACTCCGTCCTGGTTTATTCCTCACCATTGTAATTTGTGCTAAATTTTGACCAAAGATTTAACTTATAAAATGTTACTCCCTCCGTCTAGGTGTGTAAGTCATCTTACTAAAACCAAATAATCCCAAAACACTTTGGCGCGGTGCATTAACTTCTACCCCTTTCTTGTTTCTTGACATATCAACCAATAAGAGATAAAGAGTGTGCATGCTTTTAATGACTTGAGACTATCAAACACGGCATGCAGTGGTTAGTTCATTGCATGCAATACTATTAATTAGCAAATAAACATTAATGTTTCTCGTTTTCCCCTCCTCCTTGGTCACGGCGCACAACCTAAGATGACTTACTCAACTAGACGGAGGGAGTAGTGCATGTGACATGCACTAACATTTCATTACTTAAATTTATGATCAAAATTTGACACAGATTACAATGGGGACCAATAAACTAGGACGGAGGTGGTAGTTATGGGATTACTAATCTAGAAGCCTAAAAGAACTGGCCCCTGGTACTCCTACTAGTAGTAGTACTCAAGTTGGAATTCCAATTGCACGGCACAACTTGTTAGGCCAAAAATTCGATACAGGGTGTAGGAAGCGGTTTGGGAATAAGCATGCCTTTCCAACCAGTGAGATACTCCGTACAAAGTACGACAGTGAAATAACCATAGAGAAGGAAGCTAAAAGTAAACAATCAAACGAGCATTTTTGCATTTGTTTTGTATTGAATCGTTTCATAAGCTTGACTAGTGATGTTTTTCTACTTTCACAAACACCGCATCGTAATGTTAAAATGTGCATTTGCACGTACATAAGTAATAGTAGTACTCCCTCCGTCTAGGTGTATAAGTCTTCCCTCCTTCTTGGTCACGGTGCACAACCAAAGATGACTTATTGACCTGGATGGAGGGAGTAGCACAGTCTGCATGCATATATCAAGAGAGACGTGTAGTGCGGTAGTATATAGTAAAGTTTGTGCTATATGCACGTACTTGCAAAATGTGTATGAATACACAAGGTTTCCAAACTTTCCCTTTTACATACTTAATTCAGGACGCTAAAAATTCCTGAACGTTCGGGATTTATCATTTGCGTCCCAAAACTAATGAGATCGCCTTACAAAACAAAAATTATACTCCTCCTAAAAGCCACGGCGCTCGCAAGAGCACTTGTGGCGTGCCACGAGTGCCCTGGTGCGCGGCCGTTTCCCAGCACGCCGACACAATGCCTCTTCCTCAGCCTCGCAACTCGCGAGGTGCTGATTGGCGGCTTGCTGGCGGGCGAGCGCGATCTCACCGGTGTGGTGATCCGGCGCCAACATGTACTCCTCCTTCTTGGAAGCGTGCACCCGGTCCACGTACCGCCAAGTGTAGATGAGGTGCTTGGGCCCGACTGCACTCAGGGCGTCGGCACGGGCGTCCTCCACCACCCTCACGGCCCTCGCACGAGCCTTCTGCCAAAGAGCCAATTGTCTGACTCTCTCGGACGCGACATAAGCCTCCCAGGCAGCTTGTTCCGCGGTGCGCTGATCTTCCTCGGCCTTCTTCTCCGCCTCTATTTTTGGCGCGCTTTGTTGGAGGCAAAGCCTCCCACAAGGCGACATAAATTTCTTTCCAAATCTCCTCAAGGCTGGGGGGGCTCGGCGTGCGGCGCGGTGTTCTCCTCGTAGCGGGGAGCCGACGCGTCCTCTGACGTGCGTGCTGGCTAGATTGGGAACGCCGACGCGTCCACCTCGACGCGTCGCGGCGAGGACCGGAACGCCGACGCGTCCTCCTCGACTAGTGGCGGCGACGAAAGGAACAGCGACGCGTCGCGTCGCGGTGAGGAGCGGAACACCGACGCGTCCTCCTCGACTAGTGGTGGCAAGGAACGGAACGGCGACGCGTTGCGTAGCGGCGAGGAGCGGAACACCGACGCGTCCTCCTCGACTAGTGGCGGTGAGGAATAGAACGGCGATGCATGACCATCCGCGTGGTGCGGCGAGGGGCTCCTAGGGCTTGGGAGGGGCAATGCCATGGTCGTCAACATGAGAGGGAGGAGGAGGAGATAGCGATGAACGTGAACATGAGGGGGAGGAGATAGCAATGTCGTGGGAGGCGAAGTATTTATAGCGAGCAATGGCAAACCTACGTAAGACATGGACTGAGCTGCACTGACTTAACTGCATGTCCGGTTGCATCACTGACATGTGGGCCAGACCCCTATTGGGCCCATATGTCAGTGACCCAATGCACCTGCAGTTAAGTAATAGCTACATGGGCATATTTGCTGGAGTAAATTACGGGGGAGGGAAGGGGTGGAAATATTGCTGGTCACAACGGATTGGACGAGCGTGGGGGGAGGAGAGTCATGCATGCAGATTTTTTCACACGGGGTGGAGTAGTGGGACCGCCGGAGGGAGAAGGAGAGTTTGGCAGGCATATTGTTTCCACACATGGAGAGGAAAAGATTGGAGACGAACGGGCTTCCTGCAGGTATAGGGAATGGTGCATAATAAGTCATCTTGCATGCCGGGCTAGGTATAGTCTCAAGTCATTAAAAACATACACGCCCCACACATGTTCATATTTCAAGGTGCACTAAATTATTGCATGCGATGATTAAGGTTCGCCATAATGGTGGTATCTTAGCTGGTATCATGCACACGGGAATAGCAAACATGTTGATGTGGAAAAGAATTAAAGAAGAGAGGGGGGTTAGAGTAACTAGTGTTCATGCATGCATTGGTAAACACATTTTTTTGTGAAGAACGACAACATTAGTTGAGTACTTTTGCAGACTTCAAAAACTATTCCACCGCCTCTACTATCTTGCCCTTTAAACTAGTTGAGTAGGTGAAATTTTTGAATCGAGCCCTTTAAACTAGAAGGGAGGTAGTAGTACTCTAATAGCTAACCTTGTTGTGATGACAAGATAGGACATGGCACGCACCTGGACGGAGGAACTAGTCTGCATTGTGCATTTAAGTTTTGTCTGAAGTCAATGTTCCTCTACTTTCACCAGACTTATAGAAAAATGTATCAACATTCACAATGTCAAATCAATATTCTTACACTCATTATAAAACATAGTTCTTATACTCATTATAATCAGTATTGTAGATATTGATATTTTTAGTATAAATTTGGTCAAACACTTTGCAAACGGTTGACGGGAGTAAAAAGGACCAGAGGGAGTATCATACATGCAGAGTAGGCAAAAAAATTGCTCATTTATAGCCGGTCAAAGTCTCAAAGGGCGCGACCGCGGGAGGGAGGCGAAGGTCGTGGGAGGCGCGACGGTTGATGGAATTAAGTGAAGTTACATCCACGCGCCAGCATGGCGTGCGAACGGGCAAAAGCTATACTGTCAGGCCTATGATATGGGTCTAGTAGGCATGACATCTAGTGGGTCCCGCATAGTTCTCGAGAACTCTTTCGGGGCTTGCAGCCGTTTATCCACTGGGCAAGCCAGCAACCCCACGCCGTTCGCACGCCCTACTCGTTCCTGTCTTCTACCTTACAACAGTTCACTCCCAGTCGTCTCGTCCTTTCACATTAGTTTGCTCCCAGTTTTTTTTGCGGGGTACAATAGTTCAACTTCTCCTAACCCTCCTCCAAAATCCATGGCCTCCCAAATCTCCATGGTCACCACTGAGTACCAGGTTAGAGCCATTACCGACGATCAGTTCATCGTCATCTACACACGTGGATCCGCAACGGTGAAAGCATGGCTTGCTCGCTTCCTACGCATGTTCAACAGTTCAACGGATGAGTGGGTCCCTGGGCTAGATGTTGAGTACACCGCAGTCCTGGTACGAGAGAAGGATCAAAAGGACGAAGAGAGGAAGAAGCCCGCCGTGATCCAGGTTTGCGTACATAAAGTTTGCTTGGTCTACCACATATGTCATGCCGACATTGAGTGCCAGGATTTTAAGAACTTCCTCAAGGACAAAACAGTGAAATTCGTTACTATAGACTTTAAGAACGACAAAGAAGTCTTGGGTCGGATAGGCCTTGTTGTAGGCAACCCCTTCGACCTCCAGAAGGCAAGCCTAGTGTTCTCCTCTCAACCTTCAATCTTGACCCTGGCAGCAGCCATGATTGATCCTTCGTACGCTAAACTGAAGAAACCTCATCACGAGTTTCATCATGCATGGGAGTCGAAGACATTAGATGAAGATCACATCCTGTATGCAGCAATGGATACCTACCTTTGTTTAAATATCTACAAGGGTTGGATGAAGAAGCAGAGCCTAGTGTCCGGTTCAAGCAAAGAAGCGTCGGCGAAGGGGAAGAGGAAGAGGGACGAGGACGAAGTCAAGGACGTGGACCCGGACTCCGAGTAGGTGGCAGTGTCGTCGCTCATGCTGGTTCTACTGTAGTGTCAAGTGGACTAGTTGCTTAGTTTATTTTCAAGCGTGTGTTGTGCTGAGGCCCCAGCAGAAATATGTTTATGTTCTTTCTTGTTATTTGAACTCTTTAGTACGTACAGTAGTACTAGTACTATGTCTTACTATTGTTCTTCTTGCAGTTGGTACTACTGCTCATATCTTCGTGTTCCTACTGTACTTAATACATTTGTACTATTAGTATAATTTGGGCCAGTCGATTTGTGAAAGAAGTTCGATGGAGCAAAGGAAGAAGACGACAGAAGAGGTGGAAGAAGCCCTTCTAGCCATCCATGTTGCATCAAACGGCTCACAAGAGTCGACTGACCCAAATTGCTCCTTCAGATTGCAGGATCCACGTGGCATTCAAGGTCTCGAAGGTAGATTCCGCATCCGCACCCGGTTTGCGGGCTAGACGCGCGCGCGACCGGCTTCCGCCGTGACAGCCACCATGCGCGCCTCCTCCGCGCGGGCGGAGACGACAATGACATGCTAGTTCCTCATCACTGGCGTGCTGGAGCACGCGCTCATCATCCTCTTTGTATGTTGCGTGCATAGACGCGGCTCCACCAGCTGCTCGCATGCTTGGTAGCATGGCGGCATCGCGAGGAGGGACTGCAGATGACGTGAGCGGGCGAGCCTTCGGCTTCATGGCACAGGGATGGCGGCGACACGGCGGTGATGGGCGAGAAATTATTGGCCGGAGCAGGGGGGCACCGGCATGCGCAACGGCGGCGGCGGCATATTGATGAGTGCGCGTGTGGGAGCTTACTTTAGTTTTATATAAGGTTGGTCAAACTTAAAAGAAAACCGTACTAGTACACGTAAACATTAGACTTAGGCAGCGCTTTTATTAGTTAGTACCACAACCACGATACGGAATCCTGTGTAAGCGCGTGAACCGCGGCTGTGCGGTCGATCGAACGGTGCGTCACTGTGTCGCGCTCGAAGGACATCCACCGAACCTTTTTGTGTGTGTGAAAACAATCCTCGAATATTACTCAACTTTTTTCCTGGGAAAGTTCTTGACGCTGCAATATTTCCATATATTTGAATTTAGCTCTAGTTCGTGTTTATTTGGATTTGGACGTTTTAGGTGCGCCCTAGTTTTTTTTAATACTGATTTTGTGTGTGTGACTGAGAGAGAATGTGTGTATGTGTCCATATGTGTGTCGTAGAGGAAGGGCAATGTGGAGACGGTGTGCGTGTGATGCAGACATACAGAGGTGTGAATGTGCAAATGATCATGCATGAGTGAGATATAGACAGATGCCGATACGTTGTGTATACATGAGAGAATAGTCTTCTAGTTTACTTGTGTGTGTGTGTGTGTGTGTGTGTGTGTGTGTGAGAGAGAGGAGCATCCGTAACACAACAACCATCTCTCTCGATTCGTCCGTCCCTCGCATGATTGCATGCAACACATGCATCAACACGCACATTTTGACACCCTCACCCGGCCCATGCCCACCTCAAGGCCCACACAAATCTTCGTGAATACCCATTTCTCTCCTTAGGTTTGTTTTCTCTCAATATCTGACACACACACACACACACAGAGAGAGAGAGAGAGAGAGAGAGAGACAGAAAAACACACACACCCTCCCCCGAGCACACAATTCATCCCCATCAAAGGTTATACGGCGAGCACTCTCGCTTGTGCTTCTTTGCACCCCAACATGCACAACACCTAAATCTTCAAAGAGGGCATCGAGCAGATCGAAGACGGTGACCACACTGCGCTAGAGAATGCGGGACCATTTGGAAGCAGGGTGATGTGACGATGACTGACTGACTCCTCCCCCCACCCTCTCTCTCTCTCTCTCGCACAAAACTACCAATCCCTCTCTCCCCCGCACAATGTCAATCCCTCAACCCATGAGATCCTTCCCCTCTCGTCCATGTTTTTCCAGCTCTCTCATCAAACATGTTGTCTCTTCTCCTTCCACGTATATAGAATCTGGATGCACACGCATCTCATGTATATTACATGTCTCCATCTTTCTCACAGACCTAACTTCTTCCTCTCTCTTTCTATCTCTCTCTGTCTCGTTAGGTTTGTCTCCTACTCTCTCGTCCACATACATACAATCTTTCCCGCCCTATCTGCTCCATCTTCAAAAGCTCTCTTTGCACGTTTCATTCACACATTGGGATATGTCAAAATGTTGCTTCTATAATGGCTGATGTAGAGTTATGGTTGTTTTTGTTGCATCCTACAAAGTAATAACTATGAAATGCATTTAGATTCTCATTTGACTAGGATTATGTGAGTTTGAGCATGTTGTGAAGTAGTATAGACCTTGTATACATCTTGGGATTCGACAATGATTGTAACTATTGAATTGTATAGACCATTACATTCGAAGTCAATAGCCTAATATATTTATTTCACAATTTCAACAAATGATTAGTTCACTATAAGCTAAGAAAACAAATGTGTACTCCCTCCATTTTTATTTAAGTCCGCGTATTAGCATTGGTCAAAGTCAAGTTTTGTAAACTCTCAGAAAGCTTATAACAAAAAATATTAACATATACAATAACAAATAAATACCATTGGATTCATTATTGAATGTACTTTCACATCATACATATTTGTTATGGTAAATGTTTATATTTTTCTATAATCTTGGTCAAACTTTAGGAAGTTTGACTTCGGTCAAACCTAATATGCAAAGTTTACTACTACTACTCGCTAGTAGCTTAGCCGAATCACTCAACAAGCACACGGAGAGTCCAGTGTCACAAAATTTTGAGGTCGGCGGGAAAATCTCCCGTGACCCTGATTCGAGCAGTGGGAAGTTACCATCATAGCCTTCGGAACAGGCCTACGGATGACGCTTGGTAGGGGGTTGTTTTCATAACTTCAGGTTCAACCTACCCAGCCAACCCCACCCCGGCACCCAGAGTAGTACACCTGAATACTCCCCATTTTCTATCCCTACCGCAAAATAGACTTCTCCATGGCACCACAGCCTTCGTGCTCCTCCCCTTTACATCGGCGCACTCGTCCACCGCAGCGCATCTGCCTCATCGACGACCTCGTACGTCTCACTGGAGCCGGTCCACCATCGCCGTCGTACACGGAGCCTCTTCCCCAGCATCGTCTTCCACGGTCTCGGATCTGCTTCCCGGAAGCTGACGCCAAGCGCAGAAGTACCATCGTCGTGGACAATGAACTGACTCTCGTTGCCGACTATGACTCACACAGGCCGCCGCGACCATCATTCTCCTCCTCGATTGGTAATGTGTGTATTGAATCACTTAGCAGTACATGTGCATTTCCAATTTTGTTCGTACCTACCCTTCAAATTTCCTGGGTGCTATTGTTCCCGTAAAAGTAATTGGTTATAGCCTCCATTGTTCAACAGAATATCAGCTTGTAATTGTGCGTCGATCCTGTCTCGCGTTGTGCTTGGGTAGGTTTTTCATCTGCAACCAGTAGTGTGGCAAATGATGGAAAGCTTTTTAGAACTAGCAAGATGCCCATGTGTTGCACACATCAAGATGCATTTGTATGAGTAGTTTATCTTGTGGGAGAAAAGGATGAACGAGGGAAGGCCTTATTTGCAAATCTGGAGAGGGGTATGGGTATCTTTTTGCAAAATTCCCATTTGTTTCCTTCCTATCTATCAGATATAAATTGGACGGCCTATATTGCAAGAAAAAAAGTACAGAGAAAAAAGTAGACAGTAGAGAAGTAGAGATAAATATTAAATATTAAATGTAAAATAAATATAATAGTAGAGAAGAGACTAGAGATAGCAGAGACGTCGGGAAAGGATCGCGCGTGCGCGGGAAAAAGCGGCCGGGCGTGCGCTAGTTTTGGCACGCGGCGTCCGGCGCGCTTTATAAAATCCAACGCCCTCCCACCGCTCTGTGCCTTGCCACCGCTCTCTCCCCGCTCTGTGCCTCGCTACCGCTCTCTACCCGCTCTTTCTCATCTCGTCGCCACCGCGCCACCATGCCTCCGCGTCACCGGGAAACTTGGGGATACCGCGGCGTCCGCGCGCGCCCGTCCGGCAGCTTCTCCGCCGAGATCCGATTCTGCGGGATGCGCCTCAGCCTCGGCAATTTCGACACTGCTAATGAGGCCGCCCACGCGTACGACGCGGCGGCGTGGCACCTCCGGTGGCCTCATAGAACGTTGAACTTCCCCAACGTGTCGATGCGGGAGCGGGCGCAGGAGCTCGTGCCTCTGCCGCGGCTTAGCACCGGCAAGGATCATCGCGACAACCGGAGGCGGGAGCACCGTCTCGGAATCGCCAAGATGGACGTGGAAGCCATGGCGTTGTGGCGCCAACACTTCCCACAGGACATCATCAACGAGCATGAGTTCTACGCACAAAGGAGGGCGGAGAGGGATAAGAGGAGGTCGGAGCGAGCCGCCTATCGTAAGGACAAGTATAGGTGAAAAGCGGACGCTCAATTCAACATGAGGCTAGGAGTAGCGTCGCCCTGGGAATCCGACAATGATCGGTATCTTCACGTCTACAGTCAGACGTCGGAGGAGGACATCACCGAGGAGGAGTCGGACGACGAGGAGTAGTTGAATTATATTTTTTTATCTATCTATGTTGAGAACTATCCTCTACTCTCTAGTCTCTACTTCTCGATCTCAGCACTGTAAATGTTTTTTTAAAGCAACGCGCATTGCGATTCTATTGGAGATGCTCTAACATGCCAGACCAGTGCTTTAATGTTGCCCACAAGATGCGCGAGTATTACTAGTAGTATATTTTTCTTGCCATGTTGAGATTTTAAAACCACGAGTGCGAACATGCAGAGGAGCAATGAAGACCAAACATGGGATATTCGGGACATCTTCAAGGAGCGTGGCAAGTTAAAGAGGGGCTGCACCGAACCTGTAAAATGAGCTTTGGTAAGTAACACCCTTTCAATTACTTTCGTTTAGCCTCATGTTCTTCGATGTGTATATGTTGTAGTTTCTATTTCTCTTAAGTGTGGTGTTCTTCGATGTGTAATAAGAAGAGTCTTAATCATCCTAATGCTTTCGTTTTTAGCTTGATGTAGGAAGTGTGTGTTCTCACCTTGTAGTCTATTTTTATATATTTTTTCCTTTTGAATTCACTTCTCCGAGTTCTGTTTATCTGGATTCTACTAAATGGATCTAGGTTGCTCTGAGTATTGATCTGAAAAAGAAGTAACTTTATGTCAGGATGCAGTTCCTGCGAGGAGGGAAGTATGGTCAACCTCGAGATCATGTTTCCAAAATGAGGCTGGATTACACACAAGGTGCCAGTTCCCTAATGATGCTGGATTAGAAACAAGGTGCAAATTCCCAGATGATGCTGGATTACACACAAGCCAGGTGGAGTTGTCAGTTGTTCGTGTCCTCGTGGCATTATTAAAGGCTGAAAGAAAGCATGCAGCAGCCCTTGAGAATGTAGATGAGTTCCTAAAGAAGCAAAAATAGCAATCAGATGCTCTCTTCACCCAAGCCAAAGAAGAGATGGAAGAAGCCAGAAATAAGCTAGCAGAGGGAGAGCAGGCTAGGCATCTCCTGATATCTAAAACTGTTGTCAATACAAAATTTCCTTCATAATAGCTAGGTTCAAATGTTTATCTAGTCAGCATGCCTGTTGTGATGTCTGTGCATCTACTGATGTGGCACAAAATGTTTTTTTGGGTCATGTAATAACAGCAATTACTTTCCAAACAATAACAGATGAAGCATTGGACATGGTATAGTTCACGCGCAAGCCCGGCATTCCAAGTTCAACTTCCACATCAAACTCATGTTCAGAGATATCTGCACGTTCATACATAATGTCCACAACCATGATTCACTTCAAAGCCAAAAAATGTGAGGAGAGTTATAAATAAAGAAAAACCTCTACTAGTTCCTGCTACCAGTGTGAGCATAACAAGTCAAGACCATGCGTAAATTAATTATATTTTAGTCATTTTTTGTGTTCTAAAATGCCTGCCGGCTCGCGGAAGGATGTATTGCCGGCACACATGCGGATTCAATGAAGGTAGGCGGGGCAGTCTTAAGCTGGTTGCACGCGGCGAGGAGGCGTGCTTAGCCGGGCCTGCAGCGAGTGCGGCCCTCTTGGCCGGCGCGCCGGTTCAATGCCTGCGCTATGAGAGGTCGCGTCCGTGTCAGAGCAATCACTCCCTCCAGTCCTTTTTTGTTTGGGTATAACAAAATCTCATTTTCCATTCACATTTTATAAGTAAAATTCGTGGACAAACTTTGACCCAAAGTACGATGGGGACTAGTAAACCAGAATGGAGGTAGTAGTTTTTTTAATCAAAGAAGGGTTTGCCCTTCCGATTAGTATTATTGAAAACCAGCATCTAAATCTAAACCATAGTATTTTCTCTAGAACTACCACGTTCAACATCTCGCAACATAAACCCATACAACCATACGCCAAGGAGGTACGTAGTACTATGAATTCCATTTTTGCTCCATACCAATCGTTCTAAAAACTACTACTTATAACACGCCATTGAAAATCGGAGCTCTTAACCCCACTAAAAAACAATATTTTAAACGTGGCTACTCGATCTGTGGCAACTAGCGAGCCACCGCGCTCCAAGTCGTTCACCTATGGTCCCGACCATCAACTCCTACGGATCAAATTATCACGCGAGCTGACTATTCCTACAAAGGTGCTCCACCACGTACCCGGTACCCACGAATGCAACAATCTTGCACCTAGGGTTTAGGGTTTATTTGTTAACATCGCCTTTACGTAACACTCATGTGTGCGAGACAGCGAGAGGTCGACTACGTGCGTGTGCCTCTTGTCTTCGTATATGTACTCCACCGTTTGTCTGGTGTCCAAAAAATTAAAATAACTACTAGCAATGTGCCAATGCGTTGCCACATGATCAAAGTAGATTAATACATATTCATTGATTTGATAGAAAGAAGTCTAGTTTTGAAATACGTATATCACTAAAAATATGTTATGTTTCACTCAAAATATATTACTTTGACGGTTTTGATGAGATAAGGGAGGAATGTTGTTGGTTTCAAGATTCAAGAAGTGGTATATGTCTAATTTCTGCTCTTACTAGCAAGATGCCCGTGCGTTGCACGAAACATCAAGATCTTGTGGGAGAAAAGGATGAACGAGGGAAGGCCTTATCTGCAAATGTGGTGAAGAGTGCGGGTGAATTGCCATATTTTCCTTCCTATCCGTCAGATATAAATCGGACAACCTACATTGCAGGATGGCAGGCCCACCATCATCACCAACTCTATTTTTTATCCCTACTCTTATAAAAAGCATTGTCAGTGATGATTGTGTGCCTGCCATCCTGCAATATGGGCCATCCGATCTATATCTGACGGATAGAAAGGAAACTATGCCAATTCTGCAAAAAGATACCCACACCCCTCTCAACATTTGCAAATAAAGCCTTCCCTCGTTCATCCTTTTCCCCCACAAGATAAACTACTCATACAAATGCATCTTGATGTTCCATGCAACGCATGGGCATCTTGCTAGTTGTTGCAAAAAGCCCATGTGTGTGTGAGAGAGAGAGGGAGAGTGGAGGAGGATGGAGTGCATGTGTGACAAAGACACAAGGAGTGTGTGTGCGATAGGTATCAGCTTAAAATGAGGCGATAGTGTGTGTGTGCACGATCGAGAGGGCGTGTCTCAAGAAGGGAAGGAAAATCTACATAGATACAAGGAGCGGGAGAGAGACATGTATGCGATAGTGGAAGCATGAGTGTGCGGGTGTATAAACCTATCTAGAGGCTAGCTAGTCGATAAATGTTTGTGAGAGAAATACGAGTCGGGGTGCAAAAGCGAGAGTTTTGTGAGAGAGAGAGAGACGGTAGTCGGGAAGGGGAGTGGAAGCAGGAGTTTTGTGTGTGTGTCTGAGAGAGAGAGAGAGGAGACTGTAGTCGGGGTTGTCTGATCGGTAAACAAATGAATAATGTCAGTCTGGGATGGAGACGAAAAGGAGACCGCAACAAATGTTGTGTCTACAGGAGAGAGAGAGAGTAATTTTGGTGGTATGAGTCATATGTAGAGACATATAGGGTGTGTGAGAGAATCCCATACAGAGAAATACAAAGTAAAAGACGAGTGGAGACTGTGTGTGTGGTGGTGAAAAAGAAAGTTTAGGTACTGAGTGATACCAGAGAACAGTAGAGACGTGAGAGATAATGAAAACCGTGTAATGTATAATGATAGGGAGAGTGTGACACTTCTCAAGGGAGACGCCGAGAGACCATGTTTGCGAGGATAGGAGAAACATGAAGTGAGTGTGCGGGTGAGCTAGAGAAAGGAGAGTGATAGATACCTGAAGGAGCATGCATGCGAGAGAGATGGGCGTGAAAGGAGTGAACAAAAAAGGGATTCAAATTTTTTAATTCGAGATGATGATACATGCAATCCATACTCGAACCAAAATTGATCTATCAAACATGCATAATCATATGAATTCACGCACATCTATGTTATTTAATATGTAGATATTACTGATCCATAAATTTTAGTAGAACATAATTTGGTTAAAAAATTTCGAATTCAACCTTAAGATTTTGAGATCATTGTATTTTTAAATCATATTATACATATAAAGGAGCAGAATTCTTTGTTGTGCTTTTGAAAGTATAGATAAAAAATGATGTATATAGAATGTAATTCCAATTGAAAATGGATCCTGCCCGAAAAAAATAGAATACAAACGGGATTCGAATTGAGTTGGCACGGTAAACGTGTACTCTGCAAAATTTGAACAAAGCGGGGAAAGTCGCAGTAACCGCCCAAAACCAAAATATGCGAGATGGAAATTACTACTGCCTATCCCTGCCACGCAAAGCCTATCTGTTGGATTTCTATAGGTTTCGATAGGGGTAGGTTTGTAATTTCACCCAAACGCGACGTAACCGCCTCTCACCTAGATTCATACATCGTGGGCGCCAAAACACAGTGTGTCCTCGGCCGAAATCGACTCCCTCCCCGATTCATATTCATACATGGTGGGCGCCAAAAACAAACTCTCGTCGGCAAATATTCGGTGTATGCGATATTACCGTCCTATCCCCAACCGACTAATATTGCTGTGATGTAGTAGAAATTTGAAACAGGGGCTAAGTTTCTAAATTTCCTCGCATTTGAGACAAGCGCGCCCTGAATACATGGTTCCCCCCTTCCTCTCTACCTCCCTTTTCCCCATTCGTACTCTGTGGGCTCAAAACACCCTCTCCACCCCACCCTCCTCCATCCGCTACCGCTTGCCACCCCATCCACCGCCTTCCATTACAAGAGATCGACCTCTCTCATGCACGGCTTTGGACCGGGATCCTTGCATCCCGTCCTCTCTCTTCATCCCCGCCATCGTCCACCTTGTCGGCGCCGCTCCTACGACCGTCTCATCCACCGCGCCCCACCGCCACCGTCTACCCTCCTAGATCTTCTTCCACGCTGCCGACAGACATCGCTACCGTAGCACCGTGAAATTCTCAACAGATGCGTACACGGCGCCGCACCCGAGGCGGTACTCTTTTGTATCTGCTCAACTTATTTATCGCAGCAAGAAAATAGATCGCCACTGCTTTACTCTGATTTCTTGTCTTGGTTGCGAAGTTGCCTTTGTCCGGTTTGCACCTTCAGATCCGACATGGCACGCTCAACACTATACTCCCAATGCTTATGGTTTTCCCCATTTATATTCCACACTAGTTAAATCACAGTAGACTAAATTTCAAAATTGGGTCAGTCGATTTTTCAGAGCTCACCGGAGTTCGTCGGTGCGAACAGAGGGGCTCGGGTGGTTGTGGGGCCTCGCAGAACAAAGAAAACTCGACGCGGGTGGGGGTGGGGGTGGGGGTGGCGGAGGAACACAGGCGGTGGGGGCCGGTGGTCCGGCCGGGGCCCATGCGGTGTTCTGTATGGGAAGAATCAGAGACGGGGAAGAAGAATGGTTAGGAGATGTAGGATCTTCATCCAACCGCCTAAAATGGTCGAGAAACAGCTGGGAGTTGCATTCTTAATGCGCTCTGGTTCATCTTGTGTGGCCACTGCGCAACCAACATTTTATTATCCAAAATCTGCTTGCTCTTCTTTACCATGTTCCTCTTCCGTTCTTCTTTAATATGTACTCTCTCCGTTCCTAAATGCAGGTCTTCGTATAGATTCCACCATGGACTACATATGGAGCAAAATGAGTGAATCTACACTCTAAAATGTATCTGGATACATCTGTATGTGATCCATAGTGGAAATCTCTACCAAGACTTATATTTTGGAACAGATGGAGTATGATAGTAGTACAGTATGTTCCTTGTACTGAAGATGAGCAGGGACATTTGCAGTGTAGAGGTCTATACGGCGGGTTGTGATGGACACTTTGAGCTTCTTTGATTCGTAGGATTTTCTAAACATAGGAATAGGATTTGTAGTGACCTGCCCACTTGGATCCTATAAGAATAGCAAGGAAATGCGGGGAGCTGTGTCGCCTTTGAGAGTTACACTGATATTAACAGTACCACACCTTCAGTTGAAGAGAACTGGTATCCGAAGCCTTTCTAGCCATACCGGCAGTACTAGCACATATATTCCAGCAAGTTCCACATTGCTGATTTTACTCTGATGCTTACGGTTTTCCCCGTTATATCTACACTATGATCTGTGTAGCTGCTTTGTGTCGCACTAGCAACAGTGCACTCTTGAAGCTAAACACTACAATGACTTACAAAATTGGAACCAAGGCATTGAGTGCCATTCTAGATGCAATGAAACTCATACGCTCCCACCTGTTGATTCTTGTTCAGAATATGATCCTAATGACTATTCTAACCTCGAGGAGTCAAAGGCAGATGGCCTGTCCTATTTACCCATCAAGGTGCCTATTATAATTTGGCAAGGTTTTATTGATTGCGGGTATCTTGCATATGTTGTCTTGCATTTCTTCTACTTTGTTGCACCGCCATCTTCTTATTTTACTCATCATATATGTCTAGATGCCACGCCCATCCATTATCAATACATAATCCATCTGTCATCATACCATGTTTTTTCACTCAAATGTTGTTCTTGTGCATCAGACATCAAAAAGGAAGAGGGTGATTGCCGAACCTGAAGGAGCACCAGCAAAGTTCTTGAAAAACATGGAGCTGCCAGAGAAATCAGACATCACCCCACTTATATTGGTTGTACAACCAGTGACACAAAACCTAGGACCGACTCCAGCAGACTATACCCATACTTCACTGGCCACACCACTAGCCCCACCACACAGGACCTGCACTCCAGCAAAAGGTATACCAATTTCATTTGCCATAGCACCAGCCGTACCACATAAAAATCCCACTCCAGCAAAAAGTACAACAAGTCCACCGGCCGAAGACCTATCCCAACTGCAGAGACGGCCAATTCCTGCAGATTGGAACCCCATTCCATTTATTCCCAGTTTAAAAGACAATGCTTTCAATGTTGTTAGGGACTACGTGCATATATTCCCATCATGGGAAGATTATAGTGAAGACAAACACCATTTTCACATCTTCCTGTCCAACTTACGTGTAAGTGCTATTATTCATGGTTATTATTTTCCTATTTTCTGTTGATTGAACAGATCAATGATTTACATTACATTGTTGTAACTAGGCGAGGGTCAATCTGGATAGTCATGACGAGCAAAGCTTGCTTGTGCTTTTCAAGGAAGCATTGCAGCAGTATCGATGTTACCTGAGGAAATCACACTTTGATGGAAAGTCTATAAACGAATTTCTGGTGAAGTCTCCTATGCTAAATTTAGAAGACATTGAATGGAAAAACCTTGTTATGCACTGGTCTCATTCCCAGGATGAGGTATTGTCTATGAAATCACATGACAATTTGAACTTCTACTTTTCCGCATGTGCCTTACAGATCTTTTTTGCAGGAAATCTGCTCGAAGAAGAATTCCGGTTTGAAAAGAACGACAGGATATCGCAAATATGTTGCCTGCTGCTTTGCTCTTGTTAGTACATGTTGTCCTGTATCACTGTACTTGCATACATACCTGGTTCATTATGTGACAGCACTATGCATGATAGCTTGCTTATCAATTGTTTGCTCCAGATTATCTGATCTATATGAATGGTTACATTAGTGTAGAATATATCCAATGCCAATGAATTTTTAGCTCTGCATTGTTCTTGTAAGTACATGATGTCCTTTATCAGTGTACTTATATTGACAGGTAGTTGTTCATGTACCATCACTCTGCAGCTTATGTTCCTTTGCCCTCCATTTTCTACACATCAGATCTATATTTACTCTTACCATAAGGTTGGTACTGAAGAAGTTTAGCTAGGCATTGCTCTTGGCTGTGCCTTTTGCCTGTATCGCTGCACATACATTTATAGCTACTTGGTTATGTAGCATCACTCTTCATCTTATCTTAAATATTCTCCATTTTTTCGTATATTATCACATCTATATTTACTCTTAACAAAATGTAGAATAAAGGCAATGCTTATGAAGAAGATTCCGTGGTAAACTTCTTGAATTGCCCCCCCCCCCCATCAGCATGGACAAGGGCTTTATAGAGCCTGTCTTCACCAGTAATGTAAGTTTGTCCTTCTCAAGCCTTCAAACTTTGTTGTGTATATTTGGTTAGGCATGACTGCAACAGCTGTTTATTTTTGGTGTTTGCATCAAATTGCATGTTTAAAGTTTCTTATGTAGTTCATAAAAAAAGTTTGTCCTTCTTAATTTAAGTTTTCAGTTGTACAACCAAGTTCCTTCATCATACCATGTAAATTAAACTATACAGAGCAAGTGATCTTCTTTTGCACTGCATGTATGCTTCTGTTCTTCATCCGTAATCCAGTGGTGTGGTATACCTACCCACAACAACACAATGTCATATTCTGCAATGTCTTCACTATGAACAATGTCATATCATTCTACTATTATTTAAACTGTCTCTTGATAAATTGACAGCACACTAACCATTGATACTTATGAGTTCTTGATCTATAATCCAGTGGTGTCGTGAAGCTCCAAACTCCTTCACAATGTCATTTCCTGCCATGTCTTGACCTAAACAATACCATATTGTGTTAATGCAATTTTAAACTGTGTCACTTTATTCGTCAGTAAGAAATGTGATGAATTGTCAGCACTGATACTTTTATGTGCAAAACCAGTCATCTGTCTGCTTGTTTATCTTTCAGAGTGAGGAAGATATAAGTGTTGAACAAGCGCAGTCTCATCATCTTGCTCAGCTCGCCAGCAGGGCTAACCTTTCTTGAACTCTATTGAAGTGCTGTCGGTTTTGTATATTATTTTGTCGGCGTGTTTATTTGCACAGGTGGTGATCTTTGATGCCCAGTGTATGTAATCTGCTGTCTGCTTGTGCTTTATTATCATAGTGGCAAACTTTGATGCCCAGTGGATGTAATATGCCGTAATTTCTTTATTGTATAGTCTAGGTGTTTTCTTGTTCACGATGCTGCAGTTATTTTACTGTATATATATCATGTCTTTGTAGTAAACGGCCAAACCGTAAAATTACGGTACATAATCGGGCCATCACACAATCACGATGTATGATCCGCATCATGGGCCCCGTCATCTTGGTCCGTTAAAAGGCCAAAAGTAAACTGGCCCACTAGTAGATTCAGGCCTTTAATAGGCCGAGTAACCCCCGGCCCTCTATTCGCTAGAAAACTCAATGGGCTTTTAGGAGGCTGAGAAGTAGGTTGGGCCTGAAACATGCCGAACAGCTCACGGACCGGCAACAGCCCGAAATGGACCCTGGCCCATGATTGTGCAAATCAAATCACGGGCTTTTAACAGGCCAAAATTGTCTCAGTCCTTGTTTGGCCCAATCAGATATCGGCTGCGAGGAGGCCGGATGCAAATCGGGTCGTAGTTAGGCCCAACTGTATGATGGGCTTTTAACAGGCCAAAATTAATATAGGGCCGAAATGTTAAACGGGCCCTTAACAGGCTGAAAATAATATCAGGCTGAATTACTAAATGGGCCTTTAGCAAGTGGGCCCAAAATCATAGCGTCTAGTTGACGGGTCGAATCTGATATGGGCCATAATTGAGCCCAAAGCCTGTTAAAGGGACGGACCTGATCTAGGCCATGATTTGGCCCAGAAAATGGTAGGCTTTTAACGGGCCGGATCTCATATGGGCCATTATTAGGCCCGGAACGTGGCAGGCCATTAATGGACCGGATCAAATATGGGCCGGCATTTGGCCCAAAACATGGCAGTCTACTAGGGTCCTCAAAATCATGTGGGCCTATAGCTGGGCCGGCCCATTAATGTCAGCAAAATCTCATGGGCCTTTAGCTGGGCCGGCCCATTATGGTCCGCAAGAAATTTGTGGGTCTTTACCTGGGCCGACCCATTATGGCACACAAAAATCTTGTGGGCCTTTACCTGGGCCGGCCCATTATGGCCCGCAAAATCTTGTGGGCCTTTAGCTGGGCCAACCCATTATGGTCCGCAAAATCTCGTGGGCCTTTAGCTGGGCCGGCGCATTATGGTCCGCAAAATCTTGTGGGCCTTTAGTTGGGCCGGCCCATTTAAACTTGATGGGTCGGTCCACGTGTCAAAATATCATAAGCGCGTCTCGCCCATTGGTTGAGTGACACATGTGCCAACGCGGACCTGACACGTGTTTGCGCCAGCCAATGATGATTTTACACGTGGAAAACCCCCATTGGTCGGGGCTGCTAATGGGTTATCGGATCCAAAACCCGACCCAATAGCTTAACGGTGTTCCTTTACGGTGGATGCCACGTGTCAGTCACCCTTGACGAAAGCACTTCTGTGACGCACAATTTATCGTCATGGAAGTGGACACTCCCGTGATGATAATTTTGGTAATGTCATGAAACACTTCTACGACGGCACAGGTATGACTATCTTGATTCTGTCATAAAATCGTCACCGATGTACATGCATGACAGAAAATGCGACCTACTGTGACAAACACGTATCATCACGGAAGTGTATTTTTTTGTAGTGTCATTGCATACCTTGTTTATCCTCTAGCTACTTTTTCACATGGCTGACCTCTTCCTCGGTCCTCTCCAGACTCTGCTTCAGTCCGGAAACCTCCGCAGTATGAGAATCGCAGCCAGTAACGATGCCTGCTTGTTCACATCGACTCATCTGGTTAGTCTCCTGCGAAACTTGTTTGATCCTTTGTCCGGATTTTCTTTTCGAACACCAGACAGTGTCTCAGGGGCTACCGTCTATACTGTGACATTCTTTTTACATAATTGTGTTGCTTACCTCAAAGCCTGTCAGAAGGCTTGTGTAGGCTTCGGTTAGTCTGCTCTTCATGGACTGGATCTTTTCAATCACCATACCCATAAGGGTATGGTGTTCCTCAACGATGGAAGCGCCTTGCAGCGCTTCCAGCAAATTATCCGGTGCCTCTGGATGGACAGAGGTCGCTGGTGGAATAGGCGCACCTCCTTTTTTCAAAAGAGGCTGCTTGCCTGATTCCAGAGTCGTATAGGTCTCCGGAACTGTATTCGACTGGGGGCCGAACTGGATATGGCCCCTGTCGTCAGTCTTCATGGGGATTTTCTCCCCCATGTGTCCGGCGGCTGAGGTTTCACCCTCCGATGCCGCCTTGACGGCCTCCTGAGTCTCTCCCTGGCCTGGGATCCTTCGGGACAACACCTCGGTGTTATCCATGGCCTTGGGAGAGGAGGCCGCCGGAAGGGTCCCGCTGTCCATCGCCTCCGGGTCCAGCGAATCCCCCGAAGATGAGGATCGCTCGAGGTTGGACCGAGCCGGATTGCAAATACATGATTCAACACGTTAATAATATGAAGTAGTGAGGCCGGATATATGAATGTGACCGGGTTTTTGAGTACTCACGATTTGACCAGGGGCTTGTCCCTGGGGCGCCATTCCGAGCTGCTCTCGGTGGCCGCTGTGGAGTTGTCCGGGAAGGAAGCTTTCCTCTTCTTGGACGCTTCAGCCTCCAGACACGTGGAGCCCGCCCTCTTCTTCACCCCCCCTCAGAGGGAGAGTTGCTTTTCTCCTCCTCTTCGTACTCGAGGGCGGAGGAGTGAGTCTTGGTGTCTTCGGACGTCATGTCCGGAGCACCCTTGCAACGGAGGCCACCTTTGGTCCCCTTGGCCTTATTCTTGGCCTTCTTCTCCGGCGCTTGATAGGGCGCCGGAACTAACATCTTCATCAAAAGCAGAATTTCTGGGTCTTCGGGCAGCGGAGCCGGACAGTGAATCCGCTCCGCCTTCTTTGTCCATCCCTGAGGAAGTCAATAGGGAGGCTTAGGCATCTTCCTCGTGTATGCAAGTAAAGGATACACCTTGAAAACATGAAAACAAAACTTACCGGACTAGCGGGCTGGGCCAAGTCGTGGCTGCGGTCCTCGGTCGTAGCTAGCCGTGTCTCGTTGGCCTTGAAGAGCACCTTCCAGATGTCTTCGTGTGTAGTGCCGAAGAACTGCAACAAGGTCTGGTGCTTGGACGGATCATACTCCCACAAATGGCAAGTCTGGCGTTGGCACGGAAGGATCCGGCGAATAAGCATCACTTCGATCACATTGACAAGCTTGATGTTCTTGTCTGTCATACTCTTGATGCGCGTCTAAAGCGCTGTCAGCTCGTCTGGAGAAGACCAGTCCATGCCCTTCTCTGGCCAGGAGGTGAGTTGCATCGGGGCTCCGGACCGGAATTCGGGAGACGCGGCCCAGGTGGTGCCGTGCGGCTCTATGATGTAGAACCACGATTTTTGCCACCCTTTGTAGATTTCCACGAAGGAGCCTTCGGGCCATGTGATGTTGGGCACCTTGCTCACCATGGCGCCTCCGCACTCTGCATGTTGGCCACTCAGCACCTTCGGCTTCACATTGAAGATATTTAGCCATAATCCGAAGCCTCACACACGACAATGAATGCCGAGATGTTGAGGATGGAGTTTGGGGCCAGATCATGGAAATCCAGCCCATAGTAGAACATTAGTCTGTGGACGAACGGGTGGAGAGGAAATCCCAACCCGTGGAGAAAGTGGGGGATGAATACAACCCTCTCATGGGGCTCCGGGGTAGGGACAATCTGTCCCTTGGCCGGAAGCCGGTGGGCGATTTCCTTGGCCTAATATCCGGCCTCCTAGAGCTGGGTTATGTCCTTCTCCTTAACGGAGGAGACCATCCACTTGCCCTGCGCTCCGGATCCGGACATGGTTGGAGTGCTTTCTTGGGGCGGCAAAGATGAGAGCTTGGGCGCTGGAGCTCGAGAAGGGGGGAGGCAGAGAGAGAGAGAAGGCGTGGGTGAAAAGGGGTGAATCCTTATGTCTTTATAAAGGCAGTGAATATCAAGCGCCTCCCCACTCGCCTTAAAACTCGACTATTCCCCAAGGGCCGTGCAGATGGTACAGTTAGGTTACCCATGCCCATATTGACGAGAATCCCGCAATAAGGGGACATGATCTCTGATTGACAAGACGTGCCAATGAAACCGCATCTCGAAATATGAAGCGACAGGCTAAGAAAACGGTTCGAATAATGGTCGGATGGCGACGTGATGTCACGCTACAAAAAGTTGTCAGTGGATTGGACTCGTGAAATACTATACTCTCTATGGTCGTGTGTGGTACTTGTTTTGCAGAGCCGGACACGTTTTCTATATTCGAAGGATGCTTTGGAGTATTCGGAGGAGGAACCCTCCTTGCAATGCCGAAGACAATCTACGCGCCGGACACCTCGTCATTGAAGCCTGGTTCAGGGGCTACTGAGGGAGTCCTAGATTAAGGGGTCCTCGGCCATTTGGACTATGTGACGTGGGCTAGACTGATGGGCTATGAAGATACAAGACAGAAGACTTCGTCCTGTGTCCGGATGGGAGTCTCCTTTGCGTGGATGGCAAGCTTGGCATTCGGATATGTAGATTCCTTTCTTTGTAACCGACTTTGTACAACCCTAGTCCCCTCCGGTGTCTATATAAACCGGAGGGCTTAGTCCATAGAGGCAATCATAATCATACATGCTAGACTTCTAGGGTTTTAGCCATTACGATCTCGTTGTAGATCAATTCTTGTAATACTCATATTCATCAATATCAATCAAGCAGGAAGTAGGGTATTACCTCCATAGAGAGGGCCCGAACCTGGGTAAACAATCGTGTCCCCCGCCTCCTGTTACCGTCGACCTTAGATGCATAGTTCGGGACCCCCTACCCGAGATCCACGGTTTTGACTCCGACACCTTCTACCACATATCCGAAGGCAAGATCTTTGTTGCCAAGAATGGAACCTTTCTAGAGAAGGAGTTTCTCTCGAAAGAAGTGAGTGGGAGGAAAGTAGAACTTGATGAGGTAATTGTACCTTCTCTTAATTTGGAAAGTAGCTCATCCAAGAAATCCGTTCTCGTGATGCCTACACCAACTAGAGAGGAAGCTAATGATGATGATAATGAACCTTCAGATCAAGTTACTACTGAACCTCATAGGTCAACCAGAGCATGATCCACACCAGAGTGGTACGGCAATCCTGTTCTGGAAGTCATGTTACTTGAGCATGACGAACCTACGAACTATGAAGAAGCTATGATGAGCCCAGATTCCAATAAATGGCTTGAGGACATGAAATCTAAGATAGGATCCATGTATGAGAACAAAGTGTGGACTTTGGTGGATTTGCCCGATGATCGGTGACCCATAGGGAATAAATGGATCTTCAAGAATAAGACTGACGCTGATGGTAATGTTACTGCTACCTCTTGAGCACTGCGTTGGTTTTCCCTTGAAGAGGAAAGGGTGATGCAGCAAAGTAGCATAAGTATTTCCCTCAGCTTTTGAGAACCAAGGTATCAATCCAGTAGGAGGCTACACGCAAGTCCCTCGTACCTACACAAACAAACAAGAACCTCGCAACCAACGCGATAAAGGGGTTGTCAATCCCTTCACGACCACTTGCAAAAGTGAGATCTGATAGAGATAATAAGATAAGATAAATATTTTTGGTATTTTTATGATATAGATCGGAAAGTAAAGATTGCAAAATAAAGTAGTCGGAAACTTATATGATGGAAAATAGACCCGGGGGCCATAGGTTTCACTAGTGGCTTCTCTCAAGATAGCATAAGTATTACGATGGGTGAACAAATTACTGTCGAGCAATTGATAGAAAAGTGCATAGTTATGAGAATATCTAGGCATGACCATGTATATAGACATCACATCCGCGACAAGTAGATCGGAACGATTATGCATCTACTACTATTACTCCACGCATCGACCGCTATCTAGCATGCATCTAGAGTATTAAGTTCATAAGAACAGAGTAACGCATTAGGCAAGATGACATGATGTAGAGGGATAAACTCAAACAATATGATATAAACCCCATCTTTTTATCCTCGATGGAAACAATACAATACGTGCCTTGATGCCCCTGCTGTCACTGGGAAAGGACACCGCAAGATTGAACCCAAAGCTAAGCACTTCTCCCATTGCAAGAAAGATCAATCTAGTAGGCCAAACCAACTTGATAATTCAAAGAAACTTGCAAAGATAACCAATCACACATAAAAGAATTCAGAGGAGATTCAAAAATTTCTCATAGACAAACTTGATCATAAACCCACAATTCATTGGATCTTGACAAACACACTGCAAAAAGAGTTAGATCGACTAGATCTCCAAGAAGATCAAGTAGAACATTGTATTGAGATTCAAAGAGAGAGCAGAAGCCATCTAGCTAATAACTATGGACCCGAAGGTCTGTGGTAAACTACTCACACTTCATCGGAGAGACTATGGCGTTGATATAGAAGCCCTCCATGATCGATTCCCCCTCCGACGGAGCGCCGGAAAAGGCTCCAAGATGGGATCTCACGGGTACAGAAGGCTGCGGCGGTGGAAATAGGGTTTCGTGGTGCTCCTGGATGTTTTCAGGGTATGCAAGTATATATAAGCGAAGGAAGTCGGTCAGGGGAGCTACAAGGGGCCCACGAGGGTGGGGGGTGCGCCCTCCTGCCTCGTGGCTTCCTCGTCTGCTTCTTGACATCCACTCCAAGTCTCCTGGATTGCGTTTGTTCCAAAAATATCTCTCCCAAAGGTTTCATTCCGTTTGGACTCCGTTTGATATTCCTTTTCTTCGAAACAGTGAAATAGGCAAAAAAACAATTTGGACTGGGCCTCCGGTTAATAGGTTAGTCCCAAAAATAATATAAAAGTGTATAGTAAAGCACACAAACATCCTAAACGGGTAATATAATAGCATTGAACAATAAAAAATTATAGATACGTTGGAGACGTATCAAGCATCCCCAAGCTTAATTCCTGCTCGTCCTCGAGTAGGTAAATGATAAAAACAGAATTTTTGATGTGGAATGCTACCTAGCATATTTCTCAATGTAATTTTCTTTATTGTGGCATGAATGTTTAGATCCAAATGATTCAAGATAAAAGTTCATATTGACATAAAAATAGTAATACTTCAAGCATACTAACAAGTAATCATGTCTTATCAAATAACATAGCCAAAGAAATCTTATCCCTACAAAATCATATAGTTAGGCCATGCTTCATTTTTGTCACACAAAATACTCCCATCATGCACAACACCAGCTTTAGCCAAGCAATTGGTTCATACTTTTTAACGCGCTTGAGCTTTTTTAACTCTCACGCAATACATGAGCGTAAGCCATGGATATAGCACTTTGGGTGGAATAGAATATGATGATGGAGGTTGTGTGGAGAAGACAAAAAAGGAGAAAGTCTCACATCAATTAGGCTAATCAACGGGCTATGGAGATGCCCATCAATTGATGTCAATGCGAGGAGTAGGGATTCCCATGCAACGGATGCACTAGAGCTATAAATGTATGAAAGCTCAACAAAATAAACTAAGTGGGTGTGCATCCAACTTGCTTTCTTACGAAGACCTAGGGCATTTTGAGGAAGCCCATCATTGGAATATACAAGCCAAGTTATATAATGAAAAAATCCCACTAATATATGGAAGTGACAACATAGGAGACTATCTATCATGAAGATCATGGTGCTACTTTGAAGCACAAGTGTGGAAAAAGGATAGTAACATTGTCCCTTCTCTCTTTTTCTCTCATTTTTTTGTTTTGGTGGGCTTGTTGGGCCTCTTTTTTTTATTTGGGCTTCTTTGGCCTCTTTTATTTTTCATAAAGTCTAAAGTCTCATCCCGAATTGTGGGGGAATCATAGTCTCCATCATCCTTTCCTCACTTGGGACAATGCTCTAATAATGAAGATCATCGCACTTTTATTGATTTACAACTGAAGAATTACAACTCAATACTTAGAACAAAATATGACTATGTAAATGCCTCCGACAGTGTGCCGGGATATGCAATGAATCAAGAGCGACATTTATGAAAGAGTTATGAAGGTGGCTTTGCCACAAATACAATGTCAACTACATGATCATGCAAAAGCAATATGACAATGATGGAACGTGTCATAAATAAACGGAACGGTGGAAAGTTGCATGGCAATATATCTCGGAATGGCTATGGAAATGCCATAATAGGTAGGTATGGTGGCTGTTTTGAGGAAGATATAAGGAGGTTCATGTGTGATAGAGAGTATCGTATCACGGGGTTTGGATGCACCGGCGAAGTTTGCACCAACTCTCAAGGTGAGAAAGGGCAATGCACGGTACCATAGAGGCTAGCAATGATGGAAGGGTAAGAGTGCGTATAATTCATGGACTCACATTAGTCACAAAGAACTCATATACTTATTGAAAAAGTTTATTAGCCCTCGAAGCAAAGTACTACTGCGCATGCTCCTAGGGGAAGGGTTGGTAGGAGTTAACCATCACGTGATCCCGGCCTCCACTCATAAGGAAGGCAATCAAAGAGCACCCCATGCTACAAATTTGTTACACAACTTTTACCATACGTGCATGCTACGGGACTTGCCAACTTTAACACAAGTATTTCTCAATTTCATAATTACCCAACTAGTATGACTCTAACATTACCACCTTTATATCTCAAAACAATTATCAAGCATCAAATTTATCATAGTATTCAATGCACTTTCTATGATAGTTTTTATTATACCCAACTTGGATGCCCATCATCTTAGGACCAATTTTATAACCATAGCAAATACCATGCTGTTCTAAAATACTCCCAAAATAATATAAGCGAAGCATGAGAGATCAATAATTTCTACGAAATAAAACCACCACCGTGCTCTCAAAAGATATAAGTGAAGCACTAGAGCAAAATTGTCTAGCTCAAAAGATATAAGTGAAGCACATAGAGTATTCTAATAAATTCTGAATCATGTGTGTCTCTCCCAAAAGGTGTTTACAACAAGGATGATTGTGGTAAACTAAAAAGAAAAGACTCATATCATACAAGACGCTCCAAGCAAAACACATATCATGTGGTGAATAAAAATATAGCTCCAAGTAAATTTACCTATAGACGAAGACGAAAGAGGGGATGCCTTCCGAGGCATCCCCTAGCTTAGGCTTTTGGTTGTCCTTGAATTTATCTTGGGGTGCCTTGGGCATCCCCAATCTTAGGCTCTTGCCACTCCTTATTCCATAGTCCATCAAATCTTTACCCAAAACTTGAAAACTTCACAACACAAAACTCAATAGGAAATCTCATAAGCTCCGTTAGTGCAAGAAAGAAAACCACCACTTTAAGGTACTGTAATGAAATCATTATTTATTTATATTGGTGTTAAACCTACTGTATTCCAACTTCTCTATGGTTCGTACCCCCCGATACTAGCCATAGATTCATCAAAGTAAGCAAACAACACACGAAAAACAGAATCTGTCAAAAACAGAACAGTCTATAGTAATCTGTAACTTCCGAATACTTCTGGAACTCTAAAAGTCCTACCAAACTAGGAAGTCCTAGAAAATTTATCTATTAATCTACTGCAAAAAGAATCAACTCAAAAGATTACGTTTCTGTGATTTATTAAAATTATTCTCGTGCGGGCAAAAGTTTCTGTTTTTCAGCAAGATCAAATTAACTATCACCCAAGATGATCCTATAGGTTCTACTTGGCAAAAACACTAATTAAAACATAAAACGACATCTAAACAGAAGCTAGATGAATTATTTAATACTAATCTGGATCAAAAAGCAAGGAACAAAAATAAAATTGGGTTGCCTCCCAACAAGTGCTATCGTTCAACACCCCTAGCTAGGCATAAAAGCGAGAATAGATCTACGTATTGCCATCTTTGGTATTCAATTCATAAGTGGATCACATAATAGATTCATAAGGTAATTTGATTTTATTTCTAGGAAAGTGTTCCATGCCTTTCCTTAATGGAAATTGGAACCTAATATTTCCTTCCTTCATATCAATAATTGCTCCGATCGTTGTAAGGAAAGGTCTACCAAGAATAATAGGACATGAAAGATTGCAATCTATATCAAGAACAATAAAATCTACGGGCACGTAATTCCTATTTGCAACAATAATAACACCATTAATCCTTCCCATAGGTTTCTTAATAGTGGAATCTGCAAGATGCAATTTTAAAGAACAATCATCAAATTCACGAAAACCTAACACATCACACAAATTTTTGGAATCGTGGAAACACTAGCACCAAAATCACACAAAGCATAACATTCATGATCTTTAATCTTAATTTTAATAGTAGGTTCCCACTCATCATAAAGTTTTCTAGGGATAGAAACTTCTAACTCAAGTTTTTCTTCATAAGATTGCATAAAAGCATCAATGATATGTTTAGTAAAAGCTTTACTTTGACTATAAGCATGAGGAGAATTTAGCACGAATTGCAACAAGGAAATACAATCTATTAAAGAACAATTGTCATATTTAAATTCCTTGAAATCCAAAATAGTGGGTTCATTGCTATGTAAAGTTTTGACCTCTCCAATCCCACTTTTATCAATTTTGCATCAAGATCTAAAAACTCCGAATCATTGGGATGCCTTTTAACTAAAGTTGACTCATCTCCAGTCCCATTATTATCAAGATTCATATTGCAAAACAAAGATTTAATAGGAGACACATCAATCACTTTTAGATCCTCACCATTATTATCATCAAAACTAGAAGAACACGCTCTTACAAAGCAATCTTTCATAGCACGCATCCTAGCGGTTCTTTCTTTGCACTCATCAATGGAAATTCTCATGGCTTTGAGAGACTCATTGATATAATGCTTAGGTGGAATAGATATGAGTTTCAAAGAATCAACATCAAGAGAAATTATATCCATGTTCCTAGCCAATTCATCAATCTTAGGCAATTTTTCTTCAAGCAAAGAATTGAAATTCGTTTGAGAGATCATAAATTCTTTAACACTAATCTCAAAATTAGAGGGAATCTTATTAAAATTTCCATAAGATTGTTGTAGGAATTACCATAATTATTAGAGGAATTACTAGGAAACGGCCTAGGATTAAAGTTTCCTCTATACGCGTTGTCACCAAAATTATTCCTACCAACAAAATTCACATCCATAGATTCATTATTATTCACAATCAAAGTAGACAAAGGCATATTATTAGGATCAATAGGAGCACTCTTATTAGAAAAAAATTTCATAAGTTCAACCATCTTTCCACTCAAAACATTAATCTCTTCTATCCATGAACTTGTTTACTAGTAGATTTTTTGGTGTGACATTGAGAATAATTAACCATAATATTATCTAGGAGTTTAGTAGCTTCTCCTAAAGTGATTTCCATAAAAGTGCCTCCTGCGGCCGAATCTAAAAGATTTCTAGAAGCAAAATTCAATCCGGCATAAAAAATTTGTATGATCATCCTTAAATTTAATCCATGAGTAGGGCAACTGTGAATAATTAATTTCATCCTCTCCCAAGATTATGCAACATGCTCATGATCAAGTTGCTTAAAATTCATAATATCATTTCTAAGAGAGATAATCTTAGCACAAGTAAAATACTTAGAGATAAAAGCATCTTTGCACTTATTCCATGAATCAATACTATTTTTAGGCAAAGAGAAACACCAAGTTTTAGCACGATCTCTAAGCAAAAACGGAAATAGCTTCAATTTAACAATATCATTATCCATGTCTTTCTTATTTTGCATATCACACAAATCAACAAAGTTGTTTAGATGAGTAGCGACATCTTCACTAGGAAGGCCACAGAATTGATCTTTCATGACAAGATTCAACAAAGCAGCATTGATTTCATAAGATTTAGCATCATTAAGAGGAGCAATTGGAGTGCTAAGGAAATCATTATTTTTGCTATTGGAAAAGTCACACAATTTAGTATTGTCTTGAGCCATCATTACAAGCAATCCAACACACAAGCACACAAGAGGCAAGCGAAAAAAGAGGAGAACGGGAAAGAGAGGGCGAATAAAATGACAAGGGTGAAGTGGGGGAGAGGAAAACGAGAGGCAAATGGCAAATAATGTAATGCGAGGGAGGTGAGTTTGTGATGGGTACTTGGTATGTCTTGACTTGAGCGAAGACCTCCCCGGCAATGGCGCCAGAAATCCTTCTTGCTACCTCTTGAGCACTGTGTTGGTTTTCCCTTGAAGAGGAAAGGGTGATGTAGCAAAGTAGCGTATTTCCCTTAGTTTTTGAGAACCAAGGTATCAATCCAGTAGGAGGCTACACGCAAGTCCCTTGTACCTACACAAACAAACAAGAACCTCACAACCAATACGATAAAGGGGCTGTCAATCCCTTCACGGCCACATGCAAAGTGAGATCTGATAGAGATAATAAGATAAGATAAATATTTTTGGTATTTTGATGATATAGATTGGAAAGTAAAGATTGCAAAATAAAGTAGATCGGAAACGTATATGATGGAAAATAGACCCGGGGGCCATAGGTTTCACTAGTGGCTTCTCTCAAGATAGCATAAGTATTATGGTGGGTGAACAAATTACTGTCGAGCAATTGATAGAAAAGTGCATAGTTATGAGAATATCTAGGCATGATCATGTATATAGGCATCACGTCCGCGACAAGTAGATCGAAACGATTTTACATCTACTACTATTACTCCACACATTGACCGCTATCCAGCATGCATCTAGAGTATTAAGTTCATAAGAACAGAGTAACGCATTAGGCAAGATGACATGATGTAGAGGGATAAACTCAAACAATATGATATAAACCCCATCTTTTTATCCTCGATGGAAACAATACAATACGTGTCGGTGCCCCTGCTGTCACTAGGAAAGGGCACCGCAAGATTGAACCCAAAGCTAAGCACTTCTCCCATTGCAAGAAAGATCAATCTAGTAGGCCAAACCAAACTGATAATTTGAAGAGACTTGCAAAGATAACCAATCATACATAAAAGAATTCAGAGGAGATTCAAATATTTCTCATAGATAAACTTGATCATAAACCCACAATTCAACGGATCTTGAAAAACACACCGCAAAAAGAGTTACATCGAATAGATCTCCAAGAAGATTGAGGAGAACATTGTATTGAGATTCAAAGAGAGAGAAGAAGTCATCTAGCTAATAACTATGGACCTGAAGGTCTATGGTAAACTACTCACAGTTCATCAGAGAGGCCATGGCGTTGATGTAGAAGCCCTCTGTGATCGATTCTCCCCTCTGGCAGAGTGCCAGAAAAGGCTCCAAGATGGGATCTCACGGGTACAGAAGGTTGCGGCGGTGGAAATAGGGTTTCGTGGTGCTCCTGGATGTTTCAGGGTATGCAAGTATATATAGGCGAAGGAAGTCGGTCAAGGATCCACAAGGGGCCCATGAGGGTGGGGGGCGCGCCCACCCCGACCGCCACTCATAAGGATGCACAATCTAAGAACACCTCATGTTTCAAATTTGTTACACAACTTTTACCATACGTGCATGCTACGGGACTTGCCAACTTCAACACAAGCATTCTTTAAATTCATAATCACCCAACTAGCATGACTCTAATATCACTACCTCCATATCTCAATACAATTATCAAGTATCAAATTGATCATATCATCCAATTCACCTCCTATGATAGTTTTTATTATACCCAACTTGGATGTTCATCATTCTAGGACCAATTTTATAACCATAGCAAATACCATGCTGTTCTAAGAGACTCTCAAAATAATATAGGAGAATCATTAGAGATTAACAATTTCTACATAATTAATCCACCACCGTGCTCTAAAAGATATAAGTGAAGCACTAGAGCAAAAACTATCTAGCTCAAAAGATATAAGTGAAGCACATAGAGTATTCCAATAAATTACAATCAAGTGGGTTTCTCCCAAAAGGTGTGTACAGCAAGGATGATTGTGGTAAACTAAAAAGCAAATACTAATATCATACAAGACGCTCCAAGCAAAACACATATCATGTGGCGAATAAAAATATAGCTCCAAATAAAGTTACCGATTGACGAAGACGAAATAGGGGATGCCTTCCGGGCCATCCCCAAGCTTAGGATTTTGGTTATCCTTGAATATCTTGGGGTACCATGGGCATCCGCAAGCTTAGGCTCTTGCCACTCCTTATTCGATAGTTCATTAAATCTTTACCCAAAACTTGAAAACTTCACAACACAAAACTCAACAGGAAATCTCATAAGCTCCGTTAGTGCAAGAAAGCAAAACCACCACATAAAGTACTGTAATGAACTCATTATTTATTTATATGGGTGTTTAACTTACTGTATTGCAAGTTCTCTATGGTTCATACTGTTAGCGAACGTAGCAGAAATTCAAAATTTTCCTACGTGTCACCAAGATCTATCTATGGAGAAACCAGCAACGAGGGGAAGGAGAGTGCATCTACATACCCTTGTAGATCGCTAAGCGGAAGCGTTCAAGAGAACGGGGTTGAAGGAGTCATACTCGTAGTGGTCCAAATCACCGGAGATCCTAGTGCCGAATGGACGACACCTCCCCCTTCAACACACGTACAGCCCGGTGACGTCTCCCACGCCTTGATCCAGCAAGGAGAGAGGGAGAGGTTGAGGAAGACTCCGTCCAACAGCAGCACAATGGCGTGGTGGTGGTGGAGGAGCGTGGCAATCCTGCAGGGCTTCGCCAAGCACCGCGGGAGAGGAGAAGGGAGAGAGGTAGGGCTGCGCCAAGAGGGAGAGAAACTCATGTGTTGGGCAGCCCCAAGACCTCAACTATTTATAGGGGAAGGGGACGGGGATGCGCCCCCTCTAGGGTTCCCTCCCCAGGGGTGGCAGCAGCCCCCAGATGCCATCTGGGTGGCGGCCAGAAGGGGAGAGAGGGAAGGCGCACCTGGGGTGGGCCTTAGGGCCCGTCTGCCATAGGGTTTGCCCCCTCCCCCTCTTCCCTGTGCCTTGGGCCTTGTGGGGGGCGCACCAGCCCATCTGGGGCTGGTCCCCTCCCACACTTGGCCCATGCAGCCCTCCGGGGATGGTGGCCCCACTTGGTGGACCCCTGGGACCCTCCCGGTGGTCTCGGTACGTTACCGATAAAATCCGAAACTTTTCCGGTGACCAAAACAGGACTTCCCATATATAAATATTTACCTCCGGACCATTCCGGAACTCCTCGTGACGTCCAGGATCTCATCTGGGACTCTGAACAACATTCGGTAACCACATACAAACTTCCTTTATAACCCTAGCGTCATCGAACCTTAAGTGTGTAGACCCTACGGGTTCGGGAACCATGCAGACATGACCGAGACGTTCTCCGGTCAATAACCAATAGCGGGATCTGGATACCCATGTTGGCTCCCACATGTTCCACAATGATCTCATCGGATGAACCACGATGTCAAGGACTCAATCAATCCCGTATACAATTCCCTTTGTCTAGCGGTATTGTACTTGCCCGAGATTCAATCGTCAGTATACCGATACCTTGTTCAATCTCGTTACCGGCAAGTCTCTTTACTCGTTCCGTAACACATCATCCCATGATCAACCCCTTGGTCACATTGTGCACATTATGATGATGTCCTACCGAGTGGGCCCCGAGATACCTCTCCGTTTACACGGAGTGACAAATCCCAGTCTCGATTCGTGCCAACCCAACAGACACTTTCGGAGATACCTGTAGTGCACCTTTATAGCCACCCAGTTACGTTGTGACGTTTGGTACACCCAAAGCATTCCTACGGTATCCGGGAGGTGCACAATCTCATGGTCTAAGGAAATGATACTTGACATTAGAAAACCTTTAGCATACGAACTACGATCTTTGTGCTAGGCTTAGGATTTGGTATTGTCCATCACATCATTCTCCTAATGATGTGATCCCGTTATCAACGACATCCAATGTCCAAGGTCAAGAAACCGTAACCATCTATTGATCAACGAGCTAGTCAACTAGAAGCTTACTAGGGACATGGTTTGTCTATGTATCCACACATGTATCTGAGTTTCCTTTCAATACAATTATAGCATGGATAATAAACGATTATCATGAACAAGGAAATATAATAATAATAACTAATTTATTATTGCCTCTAGGGCATATTTCCAACAGTCTCCCACTTGCACTAGAGTCAATAATCTAGTTCACGTCGCTATGTGATTAACACTGATAGGTCACATCGCCATGTGACCAACATCCAAAGAGTTTACTAGTGTCACTAAACTAGTTCACATCACCATGTGATTAAGACTCAATGAGTTCTGGGGTTTGATCATGTTTTCCTTGTGAGAGAAGTTTTAGTCAACGGGTCTGCAACATTCAAATCCGTATGTATTTCGCAATTCTCTATGTCATATTGTAAATGCTGCTTCCACGCTCCACTTGGGGCTATTCCAAATGGTTGCTCCACTATATTTATCCAGTTTGCTATTCAGAGTCATTCGGATAGGTGTTAAAGCTTGCATCGACGTAACCCTTTACGCCGAACTCTTTATCACCTCCATAATCGAGAAGCATTTCCTTATTCCTCTAAGGATAATTTTGACCGTTGTCCAATGATCCGTTCCTGGATCATTCTTGTACCCCTTGACTGACTCATGGCAAGGCACACTTCTGGTGCGGTACACAGCATAGCATACTATAGAGCCTACGTCTGGAGCATAGGGGATGACCTTCGTCCTTTCTCTCTTTTCTGTCGTGGTTGAGCTTTAAGTCTTAACTTCATACCTTACATCTCAGGCAAGAACTCCTTCTTTGACTGATCCATCTTGAACACCTTTAAGATCATGTCAAGGTATGTGCTCATTTGAAAGTATTATTAAGCATTTTGATCTATCTCGATGCTCAATGTTCAAGTAGCTTAATCCAGGTTTTCTATTGAAAAACATCTTTCAAATAACCTTATATGCTTTCCAGAAATTCTACATCATTTCTGATCATCAATATGTCAACAACATATACTCATCAGAAATTCTATAGTGCTCCCACTCACTTCTTTGGAAATACAAGTTTCTCATAAACTTTGTATAAACCCAAAATCTTTGATCAGCTCATCAAAGCGCACATTCCAACTCCGAGATGCTTACTCCAGTCCTTAGAAGGATCGCTGGAGCCAGCATACCTTTTAGCATCCTTAGGATCGACAAAACCTTTCTAATTGTATCACATACAACCTTTCCTTACGAAGACTGGTAAGGAAACTCGTTTTGACATCCATCTGCCAGATTTCATAAATGCAGCTAATGCTAACATGATTCCGACGGACATAAGCATCACTACGGATGAGAAAATCTCATCATAGTCAACTCCTTGAACTTGTGAAAAAACTCTTCGCCACAAGTCGAGCTTCATAGACGGTGACATTACCGTCCACGTCCGTCTTCTTCTTAAAGATCCATTTATCTCAATGGCTTGCCGATCATTGGGCAAGTCCAACAAAGTCCATGCTTTGTTCTGATACATGGATCCTATCTCGGATTTCATGGCTTCTAACCATTTGTCGGAATTTGGGCCCACCATCGCTTCTCCATAGCTCGTAGGTTCATTGTTGTCTAGCAACATGACCTCTAAAACAGGATTGTGTACCACTCTGAAGTAGTACGCATCCTTGTCACCCTAGGAGGTATGTTAGTGACTTGATCCGAAACTTCATGATCACTATCATAAGCTTCTACTTCAATTGGTGTAGGCGCCACGGGAACAACTTCATGTGCCCTGCTACACACTAGTTGAAGTGACAGTTCAATAACCTCATCAAGTCTCCACCATCCTCCCACTCAATTCTTTCGAGAGAAACTTTTCCTCGAGAAAGGACACGTTACTAGAAACAATTACTTTTGCTTCTGGATCTGAGATAGGAGGTATACCCAACCATTTTGGGTATCCTATGAAGATGTATTTATCCGTTTTGGGTTCGAGCTTATCACGATGAAACTTTTTCACATAAGCGTCGCAGCCCCAAACTTTTAAGAAACGACAACTTAGGTTTCTCCAAACCATAGTTCAAACGGTGTCGTCTCAATGGAATTACGTGGTGCCCTATTAAAGTGAGTGTGGTTGTCTCTAATGCCTAACCCATGAACAATAGTGGTAATTCGATAAGAGACATCATGGTATGCACCACATCCAATAGGGTGCAACTATGATGTTCGGACACACCATCACACTATGGTGTTCCAGGTGGTATTAATTGTGAAACAATTTCCACAATGTCTTAATTGCGTTCCAAAGCTCGTAACTCAGATACTCATCTCTATGATCATATCATAGACATTTTATCCTCTTGTCACGATGATCTTTAACTTCACTCTGAAATTATTTGAACCATTCAATAATTCGGACTTGTGTTTCATCAAGTAAATATACTCAACATCTACTCGAATCATCTGTGAAGTAAGAACATAACGATATTCACTGCATTCCTCAGCACTCATTGGACTGCACACATCAAAATGTGTTACTTCCAACAAGTTGCTATCTTGTTCCATCTTACTGAAAACGAGGCTTTTCAGTCATCTTGCCTATGTGGTATGATTTGCATATCTCAAGTGATTAATAATCAAGTGAGTCCAAACGATCCATCTGCATGGAGTTTCTTCATGCGTATACACCAATAGACATGGTTTGCATGTCTCAAACTTCTCAAAAACGAGTGAGTCCAAAGATCCATCAACATGGAGCTTCGTCATGCGTTTTACACCAATATGACTTACATGGCAGTGCCATAAGTAAGTGGTACTATCATTACTATCTTATATCCTTTTTGGCATGAAAATGTGTATCACTACGATCGAGATTCAATAAACCATTCCTTTTAGGTGCTAGACCATTGAAGGTATTATTCGAATAAACAGAGTAACCATTATTCTCCTTAAATGAATAACCGTATTGCGACAGACATAATCCAATCATGTCTATGCTCAACGCAAACACCAAATAACAATTATTTAGGTTTAACACCAATCTCGATGGTAGAGGGAGCGTGCGATGCTTGATCACATCAACCTTGGAAACACTTCCAACACGTATCGTTAGCTCGCCTTTAGCTAGTCTCCGTTTATTCGGTAGCTTTTATTTCTAGTTACTAACACTTAGCAACCGAACCGGTATCTAATACCTTGGTGCTACTAGGAGTACTAGTAAAGTACACATTAACTTAACGTATATCCAATATACTTCTATCGACCTTGCCAGCCTTCTCATCTACCAAGTATCTAGGGTAATTCTGCTCCAGTGGTTGTTCCCCTTATTACAGAAGCACTTAGTCTCGGGTTTGGGTTCAACCTTGGGTTTCTTCATTAGAGCAGCAGTTGATTTGCTGTTTCATGAAGCATCCCTTCTTTCCCTTGCCCTTCTTGAAACTAGTGGTTTCAGCAACCATCAATAATTGATGCTCCTTCTTGGTTTCTACTTTCACGGTGTCAAACATCGCGAATACCTCAAGGATCATGATATCTATCCCTGATATGTTATAGTTCATCACGAAGCTCTAGTAGCTTGGTGGCAATGACTTTGGAGAAACATCACTATCTCATCTGGAAGATCAACTCCCACTCGATTCAAGTGATTGTTGCACTCAGACAATCTGAGCACAAGCTCAATGATTGAGCTTTTCTCCCTTAGTTTGCAGGCTAAGAAAATCGTCGGAGGTCTTATACCTCTTGACGTGGGCACGAGCCTGAAATCCCAATTTCAGCCCTCGAAACATCTCATATGTTCTGCGACGTTTCGAAAACGTCTTTGGTGCCTCAACTCTAAACCGTTTAACCGAACTATCACGTAGTTATCTAAATGTGTATGTCCGATGTTTGCAACATCCACAAATGACGTTTGGGGTTCAGCACACTGAGCGGTGCATTAAGGACATAAGCTTTCTACTGTCCGCATAATCGCTAGTGTCAACTTTCAACTATATTTTCTCTAGGAACATATCTAAAACGTGGAACTAAAGCGCGAGCTTACGACATAATTTGCAAAGATCTTTTAACTATGTTCAGGATAATTAAGTTCATCTCATGAACTCCCACTCAGATAGACATCCCTCTAGTCATCTAAGTGATTACATGATCCGAGTCAACTAGGCCGTGCCCGATCATCACGTGAGACGGACTAGTCATCATCGGTGAACATCTTCATGTTGATCATATCTACTATACGACTCATGCTCGACCTTTCGGTCTCTTGTGTTCCGAGGCCATGTCTGTACATGCTAGGCTCGTCAAGTCAACCTAAGTGTTTCGCGTGTGTAAATCTGGCTTACACCCGTTGTATGTGAACGTAAGAATCTATCACACCCGATCATCACGTGGTGCTTCGAAACGATGAACTTTCGCAACGGTGCACAGTTAGGGGGAACACTTTCTTGAAATTTTAATGAGGGATCATCTTATTTACTACCGTCGTTCTAAGCAGATAAGATGCATAAACATGATAAACATCACATGCAATCAAAAAGTGACATGATATGGCCAATATCATTTTGCTCCTTTTGATCTCCATCTTCGGGGCTCCATGATCATCGTCGTCACCGGCATGACACCATGATCTCCATCATCATGATCTCCATCATCGTGTCTCCATGAAGTTGTCTCGCCAACTTATTACCTCTACTACTATGGCTACCGGTTAGCAATAAAGTAAAGTAATTACAGGGCATTGTTCAATGACACGTAGGTCATACAATAAATAAAGACAACTCCTATGGCTCCTGCCGGTTGTCATACTCATCGACATGCAAGTCGTGATTCCTATTACAAGAACATGATCAATCTCATACATCACATATCATTCATCACATTCTTGTTGGCCATATCACATCACATAGCATACCCCGCAAAAACAAGTTAGACGTCCTCTAATTGTTGTTTGCATGTTTTACGTGGCTGCTATGGGTTTCTAGCAAGAATGTTTCTTACATACGCAAAAACCACAACGTGATATGTCAATTGCTATTTAACCTTCATAAGGACCCTTTTCATTGAATCCGTTCCGACTAAAGTGGGAGAGACTTGCACCCGCTAGCCACCTTATGCACCAAGTGCATGTCAGTCGGTGGAACCTATCTCACCTAAGAGTACGTGTAAGGTTGGTCCGGGCCGCTTCATCCCACAATACCGTCGAAACAAGATTGGACTAGTAACGGTAAACATATTGTACAAAATCAACGCCCTAAACTACTTTGTGTTCTACTCGTGCAAAGAATCTACGCAATAGACCTAGCTCTGATACCACTGTTAGGGAACGTAGCAGAAATTCAAAATTTTCCTACGTGTCACCAAGATCTATCTATGGAGAAACCAGCAACGAGGGGAAGGAGAGTGCATCTACATACCCTTGTAGATCGCTAAGCCGAAGCGTTCAAGAGAACGGGGTTGAAGGAGTCGTACTCGTCGTGATCCAAATCACCGGTGATCCTAGTGCCGAACGGACGGCACCTCCGCGTTCAACACACGTACAGCCCGGTGACGTCTCCCACGCCTTGATCCAGCAAGGAGAGAGGGAGAGGTTGAGGAAGACTCCATCAAGCAGAAAAACAACGGCGTGGTGGTGTTGGAGGAGCGTGGCAATCCTGCAGGGCTTTGCCAAGCACCCGGGAGAGGAGAAGGGAGAGAGGTAGGGTTGCGCCAAGAGGGAGAGAAACTCATGTGTTGGGCAGCCCCTAGACCTCAACTATTTATAGGGGAAGGGGAGGGGGCTGCGCCCCCTCTAGGGTTCCCTTCCCAGGGGTGGCGGCAGCCCCCAGAAGCCATCTGGGTGGCGGCCAAAAGGGGAGAGAGGGGAGGCGCACCTGGGGTGGGCCTTAGGGCCCATCTGCCCTAGGGTTTGCCCCCTCCCCCTCTTCCCTGCGCCTTGGGCCTTGTGGGGGGCGCACCAGCCCACCTGGGGATGGTCCCCTCCCACACTTGGCCCATGCAGCCCTCCGGGGATGGTGGCCCCACTTGGTGGACCCTCGGGACCCTCCCGGTGGTCCCGGTACGTTACAGATAAAACCCGAAACTTTTCCGGTGACCAAAACAGGACTTCCCATATATAAATATTTACCTCCGGACCATTCCGGAACTCCTCGTGACGTCCGGGATCTCATCCGGGACTCCGAACAACATTCGATAACCACATACAAACTTCCTTTATAACCCTAGCGTCATCGAACCTTAAGTGTGTAGACCCTACGGGTTCGGGAACCATGCAGACATGATCGAGACATTCTTCGGTCAATAACCAACAGCGGGATCTGGATACCCATGTTGGATCCCACATGTTCCACGATGATCTCATCGGATGAACCACGATGTCAAGGACTCAATCAATCCCGTATACAATTCCCTTTGTCTAGCGGTATTGTACTTGCCCGAGATTCGATCGTCGGTATACCGATACCTTGTTCAATCTCGTTACCGGCAAGTCTCTTTACTCGTTCCATAACACATCATCCCGTGATCAACCCCTTGGTCACATTGTGCACATTATGATGATGTCCTACCGAGTGGGCCCCGAAATACCTCTCCGTTTACACGAAGTGACAAATCCCAGTCTCGATTCGTGCCAACCCAACAGACACTTTCGGAGATACCTGTAGTGCACCTTTATAGCCACCCAGTTACGTTGTGACGTTTGGTACACCCAAAGCATTCCTACGGTATCCGGGAGGTGCACAATCTCATGGTCTAAGGAAATGATACTTGACATTAGAAAAGCTTTAGCATACGAACTAGGATCTTTGTGCTAGGCATAGGATTTGGTCTTGTCCATCACATCATTCTCCTAATGATGTGATCCCGTTATCAACGACATCCAATGTCCAAGGTCAAGAAACCGTAACCATCTATTGATCAACGAGCTAGTCAACTAGAAGCTTACTAGGGACATGGTTTGTCTATGTATCCACACATGTATCTGAGTTTCCTTTCAATACAATTATAGCATGGATAATAAACGATTATCATGAACAAGGAAATATAATAATAATAACTAGTTTATTATTGCCTCTAGGGCATATTTCCAATACATACCCCTACATACTAGCCATATTTGCATCAAAATAAGCAAATAACACACAAAAAACAGAATCTGTCAAAAACAGAACAATCTATAGCAATCTATAACTCTCGAATACTTATGGAACTCTAAGAATCCTACCAAAATAGGAAGTCCTAGGCAATTTGTCTATTGATCTACAGCAAAACGAATCAACACAAAAGCACGTTTCTGTGAATTACTAAAATTATTTTCGTGCGTGCAAAGTTTCTATTTTTCAGCAGACTCAAATTAACTATCACCATAGGTTATCCTATAGGTTCTACTTGGCACAAACACTAATTAAAACATAAAAACACATCTAAAAAGAATGTAGATGCAAAATTTATTACTCCCTCCATTTTTATATACAAGGCCACTATGGAATATACATTTTGCATCTATACAAGGCCACCAACAGTAATCGATGCAAAGTTAATGATATTTTCTCATACTAACAACCTATTTAATACTTGCATGCATGCAGTTATAATGACAGTCAACTACTTCCTCCACTCAGTTTCTTTGCATACATGCGGAGTATTAATGATCCCTGTAAACAAGAAGAAAAGTTGACTAGTAAAGCAGACATTAAATTTTACATTGGTACCTGTAATCTGAGTTTGTGGCCTTGTATACAAAAATGCAGGGAGTACTAAACAGAAGCAAAAACAAAAAACAAAGATAAAATTGGGTTGCCTCCCAACTAGCGCTATCGTTTAACGCCCCTAGCTAGGCATAAAAGCGAGGATAGATCTAGGTAGTGCCATCTTTGGCACTCAATTCATAAGTAGCTCGCATGATAGATTCATAAGGTTATTTGACTTTTTTCTTGGAAAGTGCTCCATGCCTTTCCTTAATGGAAATTGGAATCTAATATTCCCTTCCTTCATTTCAATAATCACACCAATCTTTCTAAGGAAAGGTCTACCAAGAATAATAGGACAATAAAGATTGCAATCTATATCAAGAACGATAAAATCTACAGGCACACAATTCCTATTTGCAACAATGAGAACATCATTGATCCTTCCCATTGGCTTTTTAATGGTGGGATCTGCAAGGTGCAAATTTAAAGAGCAATCATCAAGATCATGGAAACCTAGAATATCACATAAAGTTTTTGGAATCGTGGACACACTAGCACCCAAATCACATAAAGCATAACACTCATGATCTTTAATTTTAAACTTTATAGTAGGTTCCCACTCATCATAAAGTTTTCTAGGTATAGAAACTTCCAAATTAAGTTTTTCATCATAAGATTGCATCAAGCCATCAACAATATGTTTGGTAAAAGCTTTATTTTGACTATAAGCATGAGGAGAATTCACAACGGATTGCAACAAGGAAATACAATCTTCTAGAGAACAATTATCATAATTAAATTCCTTAAAATCCAAGATAGTGGGTTCAATGCTATTTAAAGTCTTGACCTCTCCAGTCCCACTTTTACCAAATTTAGCATCAAGATCTAAGAACTCTGAATCACTGGGACACCTTTTAACTAAAGTTGTCTCATCTCCAGTCCCATCATTATTAAGATTTATCTTGCAAAACAAAGATTTAATAGGGGACACATCAATAACTTTAAGATCTTCATCATTATTTTCATGGAAACTAGAAGAACACGCTTTTACAAAGCAATCTTTCTTAGCACGCAACCTAGCGGTTCTTTCCTTGCACTCATCAATGGAAATTCTCATATCTTTGAGAGACTCATTGATATCATGCTTAGGAGGAGTAGATCTAAGTTTCAAAGAATCAACATCAAGCGAAAGTCTATCAACGTTCGTAGCCAAATCATCAACTTTAAGCAAAAAAAATTCAAGCATGGCATTAAAATCATTTTGGGAGATCATAAATTCTTTCACGATGTTCTCAAATTCAGAGGGCATATTATTAAAATTACCATAAGAATTATTGTAGGAATTTCCATAATTATTAGAGGAATTACTAGGGAACGGTCTAGGATTAAAGTTTCCTCTATAAGCATTGTTACGAAAATTATTCCTACCAACAAAATTCATATCCATAGAATCATTATTATTCTCAATCAAAGTAGACAAAGGCATATCATTGGGATCAATAGAAGCACTCTTAGTAGCAAACAATTTCATAAGTTCATCCATCTTTCCACTCAAAATATTAATTTCTTCTATAGCATGCACTTTTTTACAAGTAGATCTTTCGGTGAGCCATTGAGAATAATTAGCCATAATATTATCAAGGAATTTAGTAGCTTCTCCTAAGGAGATTTCCATAAATGTGCCCCCCGGCCGAATCTAAAAGGTTTCTGGAAGCAAAATTCAATCCGGCATAAAAATTTTGTATGATCATCCACAAATTCAAACCATGAGTAGGGCAATTGCGAATCGTCAATTTCATTCTTTCCCAAGATTGGGCAACATGCTCATGATCAAGTTGTTTAAAATTCATAATATCGTTCCTAAGAGAGATGGTCTTAGCGGGGGAAAATACTTAGAGATAAAAGCATCATCGCACTTATACCATGAATCAATACTATTCTTAGGCAAAGACGAAAACCAAACTTTAGCACGATCTCTAAGTGAAAACGGAAATAACTTCAATTTAACAATATCATTATCCATGTCTTTCTTCTTTTCCATCTCACACAAATCAACAAAGTTGTTAAGATGGGTAGCAGCATCTTCACTAGGAAGGCCGGAGAATTGATCTTTCATAACAAGATTCAGCAAAGCAGCATTGATTTCACAATACTCAACATCATTAAGAGGAGCAATTGGTGTACTAAGGAAATCATTATTATTGGTATTGGAAAAGTCACACAATTTGGTATTGTCTTGCGCCATCGCGACAAGCAATCCAACACACAAGCAAACAAAAAGGCAAGAGAAAGAGAGGAGATTGGTAAAGAGAGGGCGAATAAAACGGCAAGGGTGAAGTGGGGGAGAGGAAAATGAGAGGCAAATGGCAAATAATGTAAATGCGAGGGATATGTGTTTGTGATGGGTACTTGGTATGTCTTGACTTGGGAGAAGACCTCCCCGGCAATGGCGCCAGAAACCCTTCTTGCCACGTCTTGAGCTTGCGTTGGTTTTCCTTGAAGAGGAAAGGGTGATGCAGCAATAGTAGCGTGATTATTTCGCTCGGTTTTTGAGAACCAATGTATCAATCCAGTAGGAGGCTCCTCAAAAGTCCCACACACCTACACAAACAAACAAGAACTCGCAACAAACACAATAAAGGGGTTGTCAATCCCTTCACGACCACTTGAGAAAGTGAGATCTAATAGAGATAATATGATAAGATATATATTTTTTTGGTATTTTATAATATAGATTGGAAAAGTAAAGATGCAAATAAAAGTAGATTGAAAGCTTATATGATAAAAGATAGACCCAGGGGCCATAGGTTTCACTAGTGGCTTCTCTCAAGATAGCATAAGTATTACGGTGGGTGAACAAATTACTGTTGAGCAATTGATAGAAAAGCGAATAATTATGAGATTATCTAGGCATGATCATGTATATAGGCATCACGTCCGTGATAAGTAGACCGACTCCTGCCTGCATCTACTACTATTACTCCACACATCGATTGCTATCCAGCATGCATCTAGAGTTAAGTTCATAAATAACAGAGTAACGCATTAAGAAAGATGACATGATGTAGAGGGATAAACTCATGCAATATGATATAAACCCCATCTTTTTATCCTCGATGGCAACAATACAATATGTGCCTTGCTGTCCCTGTTGTCACTAGGAAAGGACACCACAAGATTGACACGGCCCTATAGAAAGCGGCAGCATCGGACACGCTGCGGGGCAAATCTGCGAACGCTCCTGGAGAGCTCCGAATTCGGGTAAGTGATAGGTAATTCACACTCGCATGCTTACTTTGCATGAAAAATGCCTTACCCGCCGCTATTTTCTTCAACGCCTCGATTTCCTGGAGGGCCTTGTAGGCTTTGGCCTTAGCGGCTTTGGCACTCTCAAGAGCCGATGCAAGCTCGGACTCTCGAGTCTTTGGGTCGCGCTCCAAACTCTCATGTTTTTCCACGAGAGCCTGGAGCTCTTGCTGTACCTCCGCCACCCGCGCCTCCTGCTTCTCTCGCTCGGTGCGCTCCACGGCTGCATTATGTTCGGCCGCGGACACCGCCTCCTTCAGGGTCGCCACCTCATTCGTGGCCCCTGCAATACCCACATTATCCTTGTCATTCTTCTTGCAACCAAATCCTTTTCTGTAAGGTACAATTTTAAAAAGGTGTTACTCACCTTCCTTGTCCTTGAGCTGCTTCTTGGCACGGCCGAGCTCGTTCTCGGACCTCTCGAGGCTTTGTTTCAAAGTATTGACCTCCGCAGTCCGGCTTTTAAAAAGGTCAGCAGCATATCCTGCAATCCCATATTGACATATTTTTTATGACTCCTGCGTATATCTTTTTAGATCTTCAGTCCGGCTTTTCTTTCCGAACACTGAACCGAGCATCAGGGGCTACTGTCTATGCGGTACTATTTTACATATATCAAAATTCTTACCTCAAAGCCTGTTAGAAGGCTGCTGCAGGCTTCGGTCAGCCCGCTCTTGGCGAGCTGAACCTTCTGAATCACCGCACTCATGACGGTGCGGTGTTCCTCTTTGATGGAAGCGCCGTTGAGCGCCTCCAGCAAGCTATCCGGTGCCTCCGGTTTGACGGAGGCCGCCGGCGTCACGTTCTTGCCCTTCTTACGAAGGGGCCGCCCGCCGGACTCCGGAGCCACTACAGGTTCCGGTGCGGAGTCCGGTGCAAAGTCCGGGAGGTTGCCCTGCGGCACCTCCGGGGCCTCCTCCTCCTGGCGGGTCCCTTCCCGGGATCCCACCTCGACATCATCCGCATCACGGGGGGAGAAGGCGGTCGAAAGGGAATCCATATCCGATGCATCCAAGGACCCGCTCGACGAAGCGGGAAGATCATCCTTGGGCGGACTGCGGGATTGTATGCGGCATTAGAAAGACACCATGTGGCGAAAAGAAAAATCATGAAGTTATTCGGGAGTCCGGATACTTATGATCTCACTTGGGGCTTGGCCCTTGGAGGCCAGTCCTCGTCGTCGTCGCCGGCATTGGCAGAGAAGTCCAGGGGAAGAGTCCTTCCCTTCTTGGACCCTTCGGCCTCCCTCATTGGGGAGGCCTTCCTTTTCTTCCCTCCCCCCGTTGGGGGAGAGGCCTCTTTCTTCTCCTCCTCGCCTTCGTGGGAGGAGTCCGCCTCGGTGTCATCATTCGATGACACCTGAAAACGGGAACTCTTTCGAGTGCCCGTGGCCTTCTTCTTGGCCTTCTTCTCCGGCACCACATGGGGTGCCGGAGCCAGCACCCCCTTAAGCGGGCGTCCGCTGGGTCTTCTGGCAAAGGGGCCGGACAGATAGTCTGCTCGGCCTTCTTCAGCCAGTCCTGTCAAAGGAGAGGGAGTTTAGATCCCGCATAGAGTCAAACTATGGAAAACAAGTGTCCTGTAGAGGGCAAAATCGCTTACCTCGCTAGCCGGATGCTGCGAGCTGAATCCGCGATCTTCGGTAACGGATGCGGGAGCCTCGGCACCCTTAAACACCACCTTCCAGGCCTCTTCGTACGTAGTGTCGAAGAGCCCACTCAAAATCTGGTGCTGCGCCGGATCGAACTCCCACATATTGAAGTCCCGTTGTTGGCACGGGAGAATCCGGCGGATGAGCATGACCTGGACTACGTTGACAAGCTTGAGCTTCTTGTTCACTAGCTTTTGGATGCAGGCTTGAAGTCCGGTCAGCTCCTCCGAATCACCCCATGTCCGGCCACTCTCTTTCCAGGAGGTGAGCCGTATGGGGATGCCAGATCTTAATTCGGGGGCCGCTGCCCATTCAGGGTCACGCGGCTCGGTGATGTAGAACCACCCCGATTGCCACCCCTTAATGGTTTCCACGAAGGTGCCCTCGAGCCGAGTAACGTTGGGCATCTTTCCCACCATGGCGCCTCCGCACTCCGCTTGGCTACCCTTCACAACCTTCGGCTTGACACTGAAGGTCTTGAGCCACAAGCCGAAGTGGGGCTAGATGCAGAGGAAGGCCTCACACATGACGATAAACGCCGAGATGTTGAGGATGAAATTCAGGGCCAGATCATGGAAATCTAGGCCGTAGTAGAACATGAGCCCCCGGACAAAGGGATGGAGTGGGAAGCCCAGTCCGCGGAGGAAATGGGAAAGGAATACTACCCTCTCATGGGGCCTGGGGGTGGGGATGAGCTCCCCCTAGTCGGGGAGTCGGTGCGCGATGTCGCTGGACAGATATCCGGCGCTGCACAGCTTCTGGATGTGCCCCTCCATAACGGAGGAGGCCATCCACTTGCCTCCCGCTCCGGACATAGTTGGAGAAGGTTGAGGTGAGATGTGCGGACTTGGGCGCTGGAGCTCGAGCTCACGGAGATTGATAAGCAAAGGAGGAAGAAGGCGTAGGTAAAAGGGTTGGATCTTTATCCCCTTATATGGGCGGACGAAACCATACGTCCCCACCGGCCTGATAAAACTCGCTTATCTCCCAAGCGCCGCAATCAATGGCACGGTTGGGTTACCCACGTCCGTATTGATGGGAATCCCAGAATAAGGGGAACACGATCTCTGCTTCGACAAGACGTGCCAAGGAAACTGCTTCGCTAAACGCGCTAAGGTGGTATAATAAAAACAATTCGAGTAAAGGCTTGGTAGTGGTGTGACGTCATGCCACAAAATACGTCAGCAGATTGAACTTGTGTAAATATTATTCTCTCTACGGTGGTATGTGGAATTTATTTTGCAGAGCTGGACACTATCCTGGTGTTCACCATCTTCTATAAATTATTCGGAGGAGGAACCCCCTTGCAATGCCGAAGATAATATGCGCGCCGGACTCGTCGTCATTAAAGCCTGGTTCAGGGGCTACTGAGGGAGTCCTGGACTAGGGGGTGTCCGGATAGCCGAACTATCATCATCGGCCGGACTCCAAGACTATGAAGATACAAGATTGAAGACTTCGTCCCGTGTCCGGATGGGACTTTCCTTGGCGTGGAAGGAAAGCTTGGCAATACGGATATGTAGATCTCCTACTATTGTAACCAACTCTGTGTAACCCTAGCCCTCTCTGGTGTCTATATAAACCGGATGGTTTTAGTCCGTAGGACGAACAACAATCATACCATAGGCTAGCTTCTAGGGTTTAGCCTGCTTGATCTCGTGGTAGATCTACTCTTGTAATACCCACATCATCAATATCAATCAAGCAGGACGTAGGGTTTTACCTCCATCAAGAGGGCCCGAACCTGGGTAAAACATCGTGTCCCTTGTCTCCTGTTACCATCTGCCTAGACGCACAGTTCGGGACCCCCTACCCGAGATCCGCCGGTTTTGACACCGACATTGGTGCTTTCATTGAGAGTTCCTATGTGTCGTCACCGATAGGCTCGATGGCTTCTTCGATCATCAACAACGACGCAGTCCAGGGTGAGACTTTTCTCCCCGGACAGATCTTCGTATTCGGCGGCTTTGCACTGCGGGCTAATTCGCTTGGCCATCTGGAGCAGATCGAAAGCTACGCCCCTGGCCGTCAAGTCAGATTTGGAAGTTTGAACTTCACGACTGACATCCGCGGAGACTTGATCTTCGATGGATTCGAGCCACAGCCGAGCGCACCGCACTGTCACGATGGGCATGATTTAGCTCTGCAGCCGGACAGTGCCCTGGAGGCTGCACACGAGCCCGCTCCGACCCTCGATTCGGAGCCGGCTGCGTAGATCGAGGACGGATGGCTAGACACCGCCTCGGGGGCTGCAACCTCTATGGCGATGGAGCCGAATACTGACCTTGTCCCTCGTGAAACTCGTGACTCTGTGGTGCCGGACTCCTCGCCGGACTCCGAACCTCCCGCGCCCCCTCCAATCGAATCCGATTGGGCGCCGATCATGGAGTTCACCGTTGCGGACATCTTTCAACACTCACCTCTCGGCGACATCTTGAGTTCGCTAAAGTATCTCTCGTTATCAGGAGAGCCCTGGCCGGACTACGGTCAGGACGGTTGAGATGTGGATGACGAAGAAATTCAAAGCCCACCCACCACCCACTTAGTAGCCACTGTCGACGATCTAACCAACATGCTAGACTTCGACTCCGAAGACATCGACGGTATGGACGACGATGCTGGAGACGACCAAGAACCAGCGCCTATTGGGCACTGGAAAGCCACCTCATCATATGACATATACATGGTGGATATCCCAAAGGATGGGAATGGCGAAGGAACAGCGGAGGATGACCCCTCCAAAAAACAGCCCAAGCGCCGGCGTCAGCGGCGCCACTCTAAATCCCGCCACAGCAAGAATGGAGATTCCGGCACCGGAGTTAATAACACCCCAGACAGTGCCGAAGACAACCCCCTCCAGCAATATTCATCACAGGAGGACGGAGACGCCAGCCCTCATGAGAGAGCGACAGACGAAGAGGTAGAGGATTACATGCCTCCCTCCGGAGACGAGGCAAGCCTCGACGATGACGAATTCGTCGTGCCTGAGGATCCCGTCGAACAAGAGCGTTTTAAACGCTGGCTTATGGCCATGGCAAATAGCCTAAAGAAAAAGTAGCAATAACTTAAAGCTGATCAAGATCTGCTAGCCGACAGATGGACTGAAGTCCTTGCGGCCGAAGAGCATGAGCTCGAACGCCCCTCCAAAAGTTACCCCAAACGCAAGCTGCTCCCCCGATTAGAGGAGGAGGCATATAAACCCGCATCACCAGAGCACGATACGGCTGACCGACCACCCCGTGGCCGCGACAAAGAGGCCTCTAGGCCCTCCACTAGAACCGTACCCTGGCATCGCTCGCAAAGCACAAGACCACAGGGAAACGCTCTGGACTTGCGAGATATATTGGAGGATAAGGCAAGACAATCAAGATCGATCTACGGATCGCGTGGGCGCCCCATGATACGTGACGACAACCGTCGCGCCGGACACAGCAAGTCCGGCCGGGCCGAACACAGTAGACAAAGCTCTTTTGAGCTTCGTCGGGATATATCCCAATACAGAGGCGCCGCACACCCACTATGCTTCACAGATGAAGTAATGTATCATCCAATCCCCGAAGGGTTTAAACCCATTAATATTGAATCTTATGATGTCACAACAGACCCCGCGGTTTGGATCGAAGACTATCTCCTTCATATCCACATGGCCCGCGGTGATGATCTCCACGCCATCAAATACCTCCCACTCAAGCTTAAAGGACCAGCTCGACATTGGCTTAACATCTTGCCAGCAGAATCAATTGGGAGTTGGGAGGACCTGGAAGCCGCATTCCTTGATAACTTCCAGGGCACGTATGTGCGACCACCAGACGCTGACGACCTAAGCCATATAATTCAGCAGCCAGACGAATCGGCCAGACAATTCTGGACACGGTTCTTAACTAAGAAAAATCAAATCGTCGACCGTCCGGATGCGGAGGCCCTCGCGGCCTTCAAACATAACATCCGCGACGAGTGGCTTGCCCGGCACCTGGGACAGGAAAAGCCGAAATCCATGGCAGCCCTCACATCACTCATGACCCGCTTCTGCGCGGGAGAGGAGAGCTGGCTAGCCCGCAGCAACAACCTCAGCAAAAATTCTGGCAGTCCGAATATCAAGGACCGCAATGGCAGGTCGCGTCGCAACAAGAACAAACGCCGCATTAACGGCGACAATAGTGAGGATACGGCAGTCAATGCTGAATTCAGAGGCTCTAAACCCGGTCAGCGGAAAAAGCCATTCAAAAGAACTACCCCGGGTCCGTCCAATTTGGACCGAATACTCGATCGCTCGTGCCAGATACACGGCACCCTCGAAAAGCCAGCTAACCACACCAACAGGGACTGTTGGGTATTCAAGCAGGCAGGCAAGTTAATTGCCGAAAACAACGACAAGGGGCTGCATAGCGATGACGAGGAAGAGACCCGACCGCCGAACAATAGAGGACAGAAGGGTTTCCCCCCACAAGTGTGGACGGTGAACATGATATACGCAACCCACATACCCAAAAGGGAGCGGAAGCGTGCACTCAAGGATGTATACGCGATAGAGCCAGTCGCCCCGAAGTTCAACCCATGGTCCTCCTGCCCGATCACTTTTGATCGAAGGGACCACCACACCAGCATCCGCCACGGCGGATTCGCTGCATTGGTTTTAGACCCAATCATCGATGGATTTCACCTCACCAGAGTCCTGATGGACGACGGCAGCAGCCTGAGCCTGCTTTATCAGGATAAAGTGTGCAAAATGGGCATAGACCCCTCAAGGATTAAACCTACAAAGACGACCTTCAAAGGCGTCATACCAGGTGTAGAGGCCAATTGTACAGGCTCAGTTACACTGGAAGTGGTCTTCGGATCCCCGGATAACTTCCGAAGCGAGGAGTTAATCTTTGACATAGTTCCGTTCCGCAACGGCTATCATGCTCTGCTCGGACGTACCACGTTTGCAAAGTTCAACATGGTGCCGCACTACGCATACCTCAAGCTCAAGATGCCAGGCCCTCGAGGCGTCATCACGGTCAACGGAAACACTGAACGCTCTCTTCGAACGGAGGAACATACAGCGGCTCTCGCGGCAGAAGTACAGTGCAACCTCTTAAGGCAATTCTCGAGTCTGGCCGTTAAGCGACCGGACACGGCTAAACGCGCCCAGAGTAACCTACAACAAGACCACCTGGCACGTTCCGAGCACGCGTAGCAATGCGGCCCCAACCCCAGCCCCTCCAAAATTGCAAGACTGGTCCTTCGCGTACATCATTACGCTCTGGAGATACCATGGGCATAGGGGGAGGGGCACGACCACGATAGGCCCAGAATGCGGCTTAACCACCCCAGGGGCTCTCAAGTGTGTCGTTCTCTTTTTTCTCTTTTTCTTTTTTTACCCACAGGACTCCGTTCATCAGAGGCCCTGTCCGGCAGTAGACCTGCCAAACTCACGATGCAACAGCCAGGGAAGGAGAAAGGCTATGACGAATATCCAGGTGGTCTCCATTACGAGCATTAAATCTATTTTATACACCATTCCGTAGCCTACCCCTGGAGGGGGACATGTTTAATAGTCCCATCCCTTGCTTATCGCACTATTTGTATCGTTCTGCATTCACACCAGTATTTCTTGAATAAACAATGCAGCACCTTTTTGCTTCTAATTGCATTTATTTCTTATACATATGTTCATTTGTGGCATGTTGCATCCGTACACTCTGGTACGGCTAAATACACCAGGGGATTATGTTTCCCGCATCATGGTGTGATAAGTCCGAACACTTTCACAAGTGCGGCACCCCGAACTTATAGCATTATATGCATCGGCTCCGAATCATGTCTTGGGTCAATAGTTGGGTTTGCCCGGCTCCCATGTTTTGGTACCTTATTGTCACACCCTAGCTAGTCATGCATTAGAGTGTTGCATCATGTTTACTCTTTCATCAGAAACTTGAAATGGGGATTTGTGAAACCCTCAGGATCATTTTTGAAAATGACCCAAATAAAAATTTCTCCAAAAGGGTCCAAGAAAATGCTCATGTTGCTCTCTGAAAATATTGGACAGAGATAAAAATCAAACCAATATTTTTAAGAGCTCATAGGTATTTATTTTGGGCATTTGGAATTAATGCATAAATATTTGCATTGGAAATATATTAGTTATATATATTAATATATGTCCAAAAACTATGCCACCTGTTGGGGAGATCTGGAATAATATATCTAGCTCCTGCAAAAATTGGCATAAGTTAATAAAATGATTTAATATTTTATTTAAATCAAAACAAATGTCGGAAATTAGAAAACAGAAATAAATAAAAGGGAGAAGCTTACCTGGGGCTCCTCCCTGTGCAGCCCAGCCAGCTGGCCGGCCCAGCCAGCAGGCGGCCCAGCCCGTCTCCCTCCTCTGTCGTCTTCGTCCTCGACAGAGGGAGGGGAGTGTGCCCGGCGCGCGCGCGCGCCACCGCGCCACGCCACCAGCTCGCCTGCCTGCCTGCCCCTCCCCTCCTCGTCTGGATGGCCTGGAACGACGCCACGCCCTCCCCTGCTCTCTCTCACTCTCCCCCGGTTCTTCCTCTCCTCCCCCTCGCTCTCTCTCTCCCGTGTCCGAAGCACCCATCGCCGCCGTTCGCCATAGCAGCCGTCACCGGCCACCCCTCGCCCCTCCGCTGAGCTCAGGAGCTCCGCCTTGACCTCCTCTTCCTCCCCACCAAGCCAAGCCCCTCGGGAAGCTCTGCATCGCCTCCACGCCATCGTCTTCCTCCTCGGGCTCCGACCACCATAGCCGTCGATTCGCCGTCTCCAGCGCGTCCCCGAGCCCGCTTCGACGCCCACTGCAACCGCGGTGAGCTCCGCCACCGTTTCCCCCTCTTTTCCCCCTCGTTCCCGCACCATAACCCCATTCCCACCACGGCCGAACCTCCGCCGTCGCCGAGCTCGCCGTCGACGCAGCTCCGGTGACCATTTGGTCACGGGCGTGCACCCGTTGTGCTTGCCGCGACCTGTAGAGCCCCTCCAGCGCCTCAGCTCCCTCGCTTGCGAGCAGCAGCGCCGATCCCGACCGCACCCGAACTTCGGCCGCCGCTCACGAGCTCGCCGTCGTCGGTACCGGCCACCTCAGGCACGGCCACCACCACCGTTCGACGCGCGGGAGCAAGGGCTCTCCAACGAGCCCAAGCACGGCCTCGCCCGTGCCCTGTAGCGCGTTTCCGCATCGCGCCGCCGTCTCGGGCCTCGCCGGCGTCATGTCGCCGGCGGGTTTGACCTGTTTGACCTGGGGTTTGACCCCCCCAGGGTCACTGACGCGTGGGCCCCGTCGGCCAGGTGGTCAGTTTAGTGCTAATCACTGTTAGTCAACCCCCCTGACACTGACCAGTGGGCCCCAGCGCCACTAATTCCTAATTAGGATTAAATTAACCCTGTTAAACCCCCCTGTCACTGACGTGTGGACCCCACACGTCAGGTTTGACCCCAGCCAGCCGCAGTTGACCGCTGACGTCATGCTGACGTCATGCTGGCGCAATATATATATTTCTGGATTAAATTTTAAATCAGGAAATTCCAGAATATTATTTAAACTTCAAAAATTCATAACTTTTATTCTGTAACTCCAAATTAGACAAAATATATATGAAAAATGATCAGAAAAATCCAATCTATCCATCTGTACTATTTTCATGCATGATCAAACAAGTTAAATTGATGTTTTTAACAGAACAAGAAAAAGCACTTTAAAAGGCCATGTTTGAGTTTGAAATTTGAATCTTTGATTCAAATTGGTTCAAACCCCTCTGGTTTTAGTTGCATTAGCCCAACACACTCATATTGCCATGTTTCATGCATGCATCATATTGTTGCACACTATTTGGTGATGGTTGTGTATCGGTGTCCTTTGCGACAGGTTCTGCCTCCGAGGAGTACCGTGATTACCCTAATGAAGAACCGTATCAGTGCAACGAACCATCAGGCAAGCAACCAACCATTTGATCATATCGATACAATCCCATGTTCTCGCTCCTGCTCTCTTTTACTGCATTAAGACAACGCGTTTCAAACTGCTGTGTGCTACGGTCCTCTGCATGACCTGTCATTGCCACAGTAACTAGATGAAACCCACTAGCATGTGTAGGAGTTGATTGAGCCATATGTATGTGTTGTTCCTACCTTGCTATGCCTGCTATGCTTAGAGTCGTGTCAGGTCTGGTTCATCTGGGTGATGGACTAGAGTGAAATGATTATGTCGGTAATGAGAGTGGTGTGGTGAACACGATTTGGTAAAGGTATCGATGAGAGGCCATGTAGGAGTACATGGTGGGTTGTTTCATTGAAGCCGACCTTAAGCACTGAGATCTGTATGTGTGATTTAAGAATCAGCTACTACCATGCATTGGGCCCGAAACCAATGGACCCTCTCGGCTTCTTATTCACCCTAGTTCTCCGTCCAGGAGTTGCAAGTAGTTTCTGGTGTTTGTAGCCTACTGGAGGCCGTGGACAGTGCTGACCGTAGGGGTGGGCTGTGATGCGGTAGGTACGTGGCCGGGTGTACCGAATACCCGTTAGGTATCTCGGGAACCCTGTTCACATCGTTCGGGGCCGTATGGGAAACCTCGGCCGGACTCCCTGCGGATGGAACCTGGATAGGCGATAAACCTGGACTGGAGGCTTAGGTGGTTAGGTAGGTCGTGCCCGACACCCATGTTGGGCTTCCGCTTGAAGGTTGCCGAGTACATGTCGTGTAAACGACGGTAAGTGGTGAGAGAGTGTATGAAGAAGTACACCCCTGCAGGGTTAACATGATCTATTCGAATAGCCGCGTCCGCGGTAAAGGACTACTTGGTTGCCTATACAGTTCATAGACAAGTAAATGGAAACTACTAAAAGCCTCAAGATAAGTGTGAGTGCCGAGGATGGCTCCTCCGTAGGAAGACGGAGGCGGATCCTCGGTAGTGTATTGAAGTGGTGAGTAGTGGACTCGTGTGCGCAAAACCATTTCAAGTTGAAGTATCGTAGGATAGTCTAGCCAAGAGTCAAAGCTGGCTTGCTGCAATACCTCCACCAACCCTTCTTGATAATATGCATGTATGTAGGATCTGATGTAAGTCTTGCTGAGTACCTTTGTACTCATGTTGCTATAATTTACATTTTTTCAGAAGACGCTGCAACCCCTTCTGATGGGTTCTATGTAGACGTTGACATCAACGAGTAGGCTAAAGGCCCAGGTGGTGATCCTGAGCTTGTGAAGGACCATGTAGTATAGCTAGGCTTCCAAGCCTCTTTTATTTTACTAGTTGCCTGTACTCAGACAAGTTACTTCCGCTGCTGGTTTGTATGACTGTATGACTTGAATGTTGGGTCGTGAGACCTGTACCTTTGTGTATGTTATGTATGGCTCCTTGAGCCTTAAATAAAGTACTTGTGTCGTAGAGTCATGTTGTGATGCTTCGTTGTATTTGCACATATCGAGCATATTGTGTGTATGATTGAAATGCTTGGTATGTGTGGGATCTGACTATCTAGTTGTTTATCTTTAGTAGCCTCTCTTACCGGGAAATGTCTCCTAGTGTTACCGCTGAGCCATGGTAGCTTGCTACTGCTCTGGAACACTTAGGCTAGCCGGCATGTGTCCTTCTTCGTTCCTGTGTCTGTCCCTTCGGGGAAATGTCACGCTTTGAGTACCGGAGTCCTGTTAGCCCGCTACAGCCCGGTTTACCGGAGTCCTGCTAGCCCAGTGCTACAGCCCGGACCCACTTGCTGATGACCGACACGTTCGAAGCTGGGTCATGGATGCCTGTCCCTGTAAGTCCGTGCCACTTTGGGTTTACGACTAGTCATGTCAGCCCGGGCTCCTTATCATATGGATGCTAGCGACACTATCATATACGTGAGCCAAAAGGCGCAAACGGTCCCGGGCAAAGGTAAGGCGACACCCGTGGGGATACCGTGCGTGAGGCCACAAAGTGATATGAGGTGTTACCGGCTAGATCGATGTGACATCGAGTCGGGGTCCTGACACTTACGTTCCGTTGTATCGGCTAAGGTAGCAGTGGGAGAACCACTGCAATTGCGCCCCAGTTGAGCTGGGCGAGCGCCTCAGTGGAGAAAGCTAAAACTGACCGTCATGATGAGGCGAGAGTCGATCGCTGTTCGAGAGGTTTTTTCCAGTCCCTAAAGACTTATGCCGCTTAGAGCGAGGAACCGGCTTTGTCCGGCCCAGGTGTGGATAGCGCCCCAAATTCGGCCTTCCGAACACTAGGGGCTTCGCCGAAATTTAAAATTATAGAATTCTATGGCTAAGTGAGAGTGTTCAAGCATTATAAGTCCGATTGCCTTGTTCGTTGTATTGAGCGCCTCCATAGATGGACCCAAAAATGGGAACAAGAGTGCTCAAATTTATCCCGAACACCCCAGCACTCGTGGCATGGGGGCTGAAGCCGACGACTTGCCATCTCTCAGATTTGATAAATGGCCGCACAGAAGGTAATATTTTAAATTAACAAGCGTTGCTTAGCGCATATGAACAAAGTTTTCAGCGCACAGGATAACAAAATGCGAGTCTACTCAAATATTACATCTTTGGAGCACTCACCCGCAATAATGCGGGCACCCTTCAGGACACTCTTATAATACATCTCGGGCGTGCGATACTCCTTGACCGGCGGTGTCGCATCCGTCACAAGCTTCTCAGCATCCATCTTGCCCCATTGCACCTTTGCGCGGGCAAGGGCCTGACGGGCACCTTTAATACAGGCGGAGTGCTTGATGACTTCAATCCATGGACACGCATCCACCAGCCGCTGCACCAGGCCGAAGTAGCTCCCAGGCATGGCCTCCTTGGGCCACAACCGAACTATGAGGCCCTTCATGGCCTGTTCGGCCACCTTGTGTAGCTCGACCAGCTGCTTCAGCTGGTCGCTAAGGGGCACCAGATGTACGGCCTCAGCACACTGAGAGCAGAAGACCTTCTCTGTTGAGCTCCCCTCCTCGGCCCCATAGAAAGTGGCAGCATCGGACACGCTGCGGGGCAGATCTGTGAACGCTCCTGGAGAGCTCCGAATTCGGGTAAGTGATAGGTAATTCACACTCACATGCTTACTTTGCATGAAAAATGCCTTACCCGCCGCTATTTTCTTCAACGCCTCGATTTCCTGGAGGGTCTTGTAGGCTTCGGCCTTAGCGGCTTTGGCACTCTCAAGAGCCGATGCAAGCTCGGACTCTCGAGTCTCCGAGTTGCGCTCCAAACTCTCATGTTTTTCCACGAGAGCCTGGAGCTCTTGCTGTACCTCCGCCACCCGCGCCCCCTGCTTCTCTCGCTCGGTGCGCTCCATGGCCGCATCACGTTCGGCCGCAGACACCGCCTCCTTCAGGGTCGCCACCTCGTTCGTGGCCCCTGCAATACCCATGTTATCATTGTCATTCTTCTTGCAACCAAATCCTTTTTTGTAAGGTACAATTTTAAAAAGGTGTTACTCACCTTCCTTGTCCTCGAGCTGCTTCTTGGCACGGCTGAGCTCATTCTCGGACCGCTCAAGGCTTTGTTTCAAAGTATTGACCTCCGCAGTCAGTGCGGTAGAGGTCAGCAGCACAGCCTGCAATCCCATATTGACATATTTTTTATGACTCCTGCGTATATCTTTTTAGATCCTCAGTCCAGCTTTTCTTTCCGAACACCGAACCGAGCATCAGGGGCTACTGTCTATGCGGTACTATTTTACATATATCAAAATTCTTACCTCAAAGCCTGTTAGGAGGCTGCTGCAGGCTTCGGTCAGCCCGCTCTTGGCGAGCTAAACCTTCTGAATCACCGCACTCATGACGGTGCGGTGTTCCTCTTTGATGGAAGCGCCGTTGAGCGCCTCCAGCAAGCTATGCGGCGCCTCCGGTTGGACGGAGGCTGCCGGCGTCACGGTCTTGCCTTTCTTACGAAGGGGCCACCCGCCGGACTCCGGAGCCACTACAGGTTCCGGTGCGGAGTCCGGTGCAAAGTCCGGGAGGTTGCCCTGCGGCACCTCCGGGGCCTCCTCCTCCTGGCGGGTCCCTTCCCGGGATCCCACCTCAGCATCATCCGCATCACGGGGGGAGGAGGCGGTCGGAAGGGAATCCATATCCGACGCATCCAAGGACCCGCTCGACGAAGCGGGAAGATCATCCTTGGGCGGACTGCAGGGTTGTATGCGGCATTAGAAAGACACCATGTGGCGAAAAGAAAAATCATGAAGTTATTCGGGAGTCCGGATACTTATGATCTCACCAGGGGCTTGGCCCTTGGAGGCCAGTCCTCGTCGTCGTCGCCGGCGTTGGCAGAGCAGTCCGGGGGAAGAGTCCTTCCCTTCTTGGACCCTTCGGCCTCCCTCGTTGGGGAGGCCTTCCTTTTCTTCCCTCCCCCCGCTGGGGGAGAGGCCTCTTTCTTCTCCTCCTCACCTTCACGGGAGGAGTCCACCTCGGTGTCATCGTCCGATGACACCTGAAAACGGGAACTCTTTCGAGTGCCCGTGGCCTTCTTCTTGGCACCGGAGCCAGCAGCCCTATTAAGCGGGCGTCCGCTGGATCTTCTGGCAAAGGGGCCGGACAGATAGTCTGCTCGGCCTTCTTCAGCCAGTCCTGTCAAAGGAGAGGGAGTTTAGATCCCGCATAGAGTCAAACTATGGAAAACAAGTGTCCCGTAAAGGGCAAAATCGCTTACCTCGCTAGCCGGACGCTGCGAGCTGAATCCGCGATCTTCGGTAGCGGATGCGGGAGCCTCGTCGCCCTTAAACATCACCCTCCAGGCCTCTTCGTACGTCGTGTCGAAGAGCCCGCTCAAAGTCTGGTGCTACACCGGATCAAACTCCCACATATTGAAGTCCCGTTGTTGGCACGGGAGAATCCGGCGGATGAGCATGACCTAGACTACGTTGACAAGCTTGAGCTTCTTGTTCACTAGCTTTTGGATGCAGGCTTGAAGTCCGGTCAGCTCCTCCGAATCACCCCATGTCCGGCCACTCTCTTTACAGGAGGTGAGCCGTATGGGGATGCCAGATCTGAATTCGGGGGCCGCTGCCCATTCAGGGTCACGCGGCTCGGTGATGTAGAACCACCCCGATTGCCACCCCTTAATGGTTTCCACGAAGGTGCCCTCGAGCCAAGTAACGTTGGGCATCTTGCCCACCATGGCGCCTCCGCACTCCGCTTGGCTACCCTTCACAACCTTCGGCTTGACACTGAAGGTCTTGAGCCACAAGCCGAAGTGGGGCTGGATGCAGAGGAAGGCCTCACACACGACGATAAACACCGAGATGTTGAGGATGAAATTCGGGGCCAGATCATGGAAATCCAGGCCGTAGTAGAACATGAGCCCCCGGACAAAGGGATGGAGTGGGAAGCCCAGTCTGCGGAGGAAATGGGAAAGGAATACTACCCTCTCATGGGGCCTGGGGGTGGGGATGAGCTCCCCCTCGTCGGGGAGCCGGTGCGCGATGTCGCTGGACAGATATCCGGCGCTGCGCAGCTTCTGGATGTGCCCCTCCGTAATGGAGGAGGCCATCCACTTGCCTCCCGCTCCGGACATAGTTGGAGAAGGTTGAGGTGAGATGTGCGGACTTGGGAGCTAGAGCTCGAGTTTGCGGAGATGGATAAGCAAAGGAGGAAGAAGGCGTAGGTAAAAGGGTTGGATCTTTATCCCCTTATATGGGCGGACGAAACCATACATCCCCACCGGCCTGATAAAACTCTCTTATCTCCCAAGCGCCGCAATCAATGGCGCGGTTGGGTTACCCACGTCCGTATTGATGGGAATCCCGGAATAAGGGGAACACGATCTCTGCTTCGACAAGACGTGCCAAGGAAACCGCTTCGCTAAACGGGCTGAGGTGGTATAATAAAAACAATTCGAGTAAAGGCTTGGTAGTGGTGTGACGTCACGCCACAAAATACGTCAGCAGATTGAACTTGTGTAAATATTATTCTCTCTACGGTGGTATGTGGAATTTATTTTGCAGAGCCGGACAGTATCCTGGTGTTCACCATCTTCTATAAATTATTCGGAGGAGGAACCCGCCTTGCAATGCCGAAGACAATATGCGCGCCGGACTCATCGTCATTGAAGCCTGGTTCAGGGGCTACTAAGGGAGTCCTGGACTAGGGGGTGTCCGGATAGCCGAACTATCATCATCGGCCGGACTCCAAGACTATGAAGATACAAGATTGAAGACTTCGTCCCGTGTCCGGATGGGACTTTCCTTGGCGTGGAAGGCAAGCTTGACAATACGGATATGTAGATCTCCTACTATTGTAACCGACTCTATGTAACCCTAGCCCTCTTTGGTGTCTATATAAACCGGATGGTTTTTGTCCGTAGGACGAACAACAATCATACCATAGGCTAGCTTCTAGGGCTTAGCCTCCTTGATCTCATGGTAGATCTACTCTTGTAATACCCACATCATCAATATCAATCAAGCAGGATGTAGGGTTTTACCTCCATCAAGAGGGCCCAAACCTGGGTAAAACATCGTGTCCCTTGTCTCCTGTTACCATCCGCCTAGACGCACAGTTCGGGACCCCCTACCCGAGATCCGCTGGTTTTGACACCGACAACGAGGTCCTGTTCATCCAGCCCCAACCGGCTCGATCGATCGGGGTCCTATTCATCCAGAGGCAACACCACAGGGTCCTGTTCATCCACCCCCACCGCTCACTGTTCATCCAAACACCCCTGCAACGCTCACTGTGAAGGAAATATGCCCTAGAGGCAATAATAACGCTATTATTTATTTCCTTATATCATGATAAATGTTTATTATTCATGCTAGAATTGTATTAACCGGAAACATAATACATGTGTGAATACATAGACAAACATAGTGTCACTAGTATGCCTCTACTTGACTAGCTCGTTTATCAAAGATGGTTATGTTTCCTAGCCATGGGCAAAAGAGTTGTCATTTGATTAACGGGATCACATCATTAGGAAAATGATGTGATTGACTTGACCCATTCCGTTAGCTTAGCACTTGATCGTTTAGTATGTTGCTATTGCTTTCTTCATGACTTATACATGTTCCTATGACTATGAGATTATGCAACTCCCGTTTACCGGAGGAACACTTTGTGTGCTACCAAACATCACAACGTAACTGGGTGATTATAAAGGTGCTCTACAGGTGTCTCCGAAGGTACATGTTGAGTTGGCGTATTTCGAGATTAGGATTTGTCACTCCGATTGTCGGAGAGGTATCTCTGGGCCCTCTCGGTAATACATATCACTTAAGCCTTGCAAGCATTGCAACTAATGAGTTAGTTGTGGGATGATGTATTATGGAACGAGTAAAGAGACTTGCCGGTAACGAGATTGAACTAGGTATTGAGATACCTACGATCGAATCTCGGGCAAGTAACATACCGATGACAAAGGGAACAACGTATGTTGTTATGCGGTTTGACCGATAAAGATCTTCGTAGAATATGTGGGAGCCAATATGAGCATCCAGGTTCCGCTATTGGTTATTGACCGGAGATGTGTCTCGGTCATGTCTACATTGTTCTCGAACCCGTAGGGTCCGCATGCTTAAGGTTTCGGTGACAGTTATATTATGAGTTTATGAGTTTTGATGTACCGAAGGAGTTCGGAGTCCCGGATGAGATCGGGAACATGACGAGGAATCTCGAAATGGTCGAGACGTAAAGATCGATATATTGGACGACTATATTCGGACTTCGGAAAGGTTCCGAGTGATTCGGGTATTTTTCGGAGTACCGGAGAGTTACGGGAATTCGCCGGGGAGTATATGGGCCTTATTGGGCCATACGGGAATAGAGGAGAGAGGCTCAAAGGAAGGAGGCGCGCAGCCCCCCTCTGGTCCGAATTGGACAAGGGGTGCAGCCCCCTTTTCCTTCCCCCTCTCCCCCTCTTTCCTTCTCCCCTACTCCAACAAGGAAGGGGCGGAGTCCTACTCCCAGTGGGAGGAGGACTCCTCCTGGTGCGCCCCTCCTGGCCGGCCGACCCCCTCCCCCTGGCTCCTTTATATACGGGGGCAGGGGGCACCTCTAGGCACCACAACAATTGATCCCTTGGATCTCTTAGCCGTGTGCGGTGCCCCCCTCCACCATAGTCCTCCTCGATAATATTGTAGCCGTGCTTAGGCGAAGCCCTGCGACGGTAGAACATCAAGATCGTCACCACGCCGTCGTGCTGATGAAACTCTCCCTCGACACTCGGCTGGATCGGAGTTCGAGGGATGTCATCGAGCTGAACGTGCGCTAGAACTCGGAGGTGCCGTAGTTTCGGTGCTTGATCGGTCGGGCCGTGAAGACGTACGACTACATCAACCGCGTTGTTCTAACGCTTCCGCTTTCGGTCCACGAGGGTACATGGACACACTCTCCCCTCTCGTTGCTATGCATCACCATGATCTTGCGTGTGCGTAGGAATATTTTTGAAATTACTACGTTCCCCAACACATTGTTCATCCAAACCCCCCAGCAAACGCTCAGTGTTCATCCAGAGGCAGCATCGATCAGCTCCAATTAGCAATAGTAGCGAAGGAACCGCTTGATCGCTCGGGTTCGGTAACGTGTAGCCTGCAATGCAATCGCTCGGGTTCAGTTAGGCGATGCCTCGCTCGGGTTCAGTTAGAGCCCAACGCCTCGCACCCACGCGCGTACGGTACGAGAGAAACGCGCATAGCTCGGCCCCCGACCACCCACCGTAACCGGGAACTCCCCGAAATTTTCCTCGCCCTAGCTTCTACCATGGTTTTTCCCATCATGGATGGCCCAAAGAATGTCATGCAGCTGCGTCTCCAGCCCGCCCAGGATGAAAAGCCCATTTTCTGTCATGATTTTTTGTCATAGAAGTAGGAGCCCACCACATCTATGATGATGCCGGGTTTTGTCACAATTATCGTCATAGAAGTGTCATAAGTATGACAGAAAAAAATTCGTTCGGCCCAAAATGTCACGGATGTGTCTTTTTTTTGTAGTGTTAGCACACGTGTGCCTCAATGATGTCTCCTCCTTCTTGATCCAGCAAGAGTGAGAGGAGAAGTATATGGGATCATAACCAACATTATGGCGTGGTGGTGATGGTGGTGGTGGAGCACCAACAATGCTTCGCTAAGCGTTGCCAGGACGAGGTGGTGGAACTACGGAGTAACGGGAGAGAGAGAGAGGGGCGCCAAGGGTTTTGTCTGTCCTCTTGGGGCGCCCCCTCCCCTCTATATATAGGTGGAGGGGCGTGGGGGAAAACCCCTCCCAACCCTAGGGTGCAGCCAAGGGGGAGGACGTGGAATCCTAGTTCTCCTCCTTCCCTTCCATACAAAGGTGGACTTTCCACCTTTTCCAACTGCATGGGCCTTGATGGACTTGTGTGCGCCTGGACCAATAAGGCCATGGCGCCTCCCCTTAGCTCATGCTGACCCTTGGGACGTGGTGGAACCCTTGGTGGACTTTCGGAATCCTCTCAAGTTTCCGGAACCTTCTGGAAGCTTCCCGGTACAATACCGAAAAAACTGAAACTTTTTCCAGAACCCTGAAAACAACTTTGCATACATAAATCTTTACCTCCCGACCATTCCAAGACTCCTCGTGACGTCCGGGATCTCATCCGAGACTCCAAACAACATTCGGTTACCAATCATCAAATATCCCAATACCACTCTAGCATCAACGAACGTTAAGCGTGCGACCCTACAGGTTCAGGAATCATGTAGTCATGACCGAGACACCTCTCTGTTAAATAATCAATAGCGGGACCTGGATGCCCATATTGGTTCCTGCATATTCCATGAAGATCGTTTATCTATTGAACCATGATTTCAAGGATTCGATTAATCCCATATGTAATTCCCTTTGTCTGTCAGTAGATTGCATGCCCGAGATTCGATCGTTGGTATCTCATACCCAGTTCAATCTTGTTATGGTGCTACTTCTTGAGCTTGTGTTGGTTTTTCCTTGAAGAGAAAAGGGTGTTGCAGCAAAGTAGAGATAAGTAGTTCTGTCAGTTTGAGAAGCGATGTATCAATCCAGTAGGATACAACACACAAATCACCGAATACCTGCACAAACAATCAAACAAACTTGCACCCAACGCGATAAAGGGGTTGTCAATCACTTCACGGTTACTTGCAAAAGCGACATCCGATAGAGATAGATAAACGATAAAGTAAATATTTTTGGTATTTTTGGCTATAGATCGGAAAGTAAAAGATTGCAAGAATAGTAGATCGGAAACTAATATGATGGAAAATAGACCTGGGGGACATAGGTTTCACTAGAGGCTTCTCTCAAGATAGCAAATAATACGGTGGGTGAACAAATTACTGTCGAGCAATTCATAGAAAAGCGCAAAGTTATGACGATCTCTAAGGCAATGATCATGAATATAGGCATCACGTGTTTGTCAAGTAGACCAAAACAATTCTGCATCTACTACTATTACTCCACACATCGACCGCTATCATGCATCTAGAGTATTAAGCTCATAAAGAATGGAGTAACACATTAGGTAAGATGACATGATGTAGAGGAATTAACTCAAGCAATATGATGAAAACCCCATCTTTTTATCCTTGATGTCAACAATAAAATACGTGCCTTGCTGACCCTACTGTCACTGGGAAAGGACACCGCAAGATTGAACCCTAAGCTAAGCACTTCTCCCATTGCAAGAAAAACCAATTCATCGGATCTCAGCAAACATACCGCAAAAAAGTATTACATCGAATAGATCTCTAAGAACATCAAGGAGGACATGGTATTGACTATTGAGAATCAAAGAGAGAGAAGAAGCCATCAAGAAGGAGAACATTGCCCCTTCTCTCTTTTTCGCTCATTTTTTTTGGTTTGGCCTTTCTCATTTTTTGGCCTCTTTTTTTATTTTTATATTTCGTCTAGAGTCTCATCCCGACTTGTGGGGGAATCATAGTCTCCATCATCTTTCCTCACTAGGACAATGCTCTAATAATGAAGATCATCACACTTTTATTTACTTACAACTCAAGAATTACAACTCGATACTTAGAACAAAATATGACTCTATATGAATGCCTCCGGTGGTGTACCGGGATGTGGAATGAATCAAGAGTGACATGTATGAAAGAATTTTGAAAGGTGGCTTTGCCACAAATACGATGTCAACCACATGATCATGCAAATTAAAGCAATATGACACTGATGAAGCGTGTCATAATGACGGAACGGTGGAAAGTTGCATGGCAATATATCTCGGAATGGCTAGAGAAATGCCATAATAGGTATGTATGGTGGCTATTTTGAGGAAGGTATATGGTGGGTGTATGGTACCGGTGAAAGTTGCGCGGCACAAGAGAGGTTAGCAATGGTGGAAGGGTGAGAGTGTGTATAATCCATGGACTCAACATTAGTCATAAAGAACTCACATACTTATTGCAAAAATATATTAGTTATCAAAATGAAGTACTACGCACATGCTCCGAGGGGGGATAGATTGGCAGGAAAAGGCCATTGCTCGTCCCTGACTGCCACTCATAAGGAAGACAATCAAAAAATAAATCAAGCTCCGACTTCATCACATGACGGTTCACCATACGTGCATGCTACGGGAATCACAAACTTTAACACAAGTATTTCTCAAATTCATAATTACTCACTAGCATGACTCTAATATCACCATCTTCATATCTCAAAATAATCATAAAGAATCAAACTTCTCATAGTATTCAATGCACTTGATATGAAAGTTTTTATTATATCCCTCTTGGATGCCTATCATATTAGGACTAAATTTATAACCAAAGCAAATTACCATGCTGTTTAGATACTCTCAAAATAATATAAGTGAAGCATGAGAGTTCATCAATTTCTATAAAATAAAACCACTGTCGATCTCTAAAAAGATATAAGTGAAGCACTAGAGCAATATTGCCTAGCTCAAAAGATATAAGTGAGGCACATAGAGTATTCTAATAAATCATGATTAATGTGTGTCCCTCTAAAAAGGTGCGTACAGAAAGGGTGATTGTGGCAAACTAAAAATCAAAGACTCAAATCATACAAGACGCTCCAAGCAAAACACATATCATGTGGTGAATAAAAATATAGCTTCAAGTACAGTTATCGATAAACGAAGACGAAAGAGGGGATGCCTTCCGGGGCATCCCCAAGCTTAGGCTATTGGTTGTCCTTGAATATTACCTTGGGGTGCCTTGGGCATCCCCAAGATTAGGCTCTTTCTACTCCTTATTCCATAATCCATCAAATCCCTTACCCAAATCTTGAAAACTTCGCAACACAAAACTCAACAGAAAATCTCATAAGCTCCGTTAGTATAATAAAATAAATCACGACTTTATGATACTGTTGCGAACTCATTATTTATTTATATTAGTGTAATATATAATGTATTCCAACTTTTCCATGGTTCATACCCCTGATACTACCCATAGATTCATCAAAATAAGTAAACAACACAAAGACAACAAAATCTGTCAAAAATAGAACAGTCTGTAGAAATCTGTAACTCTCGAATACTTCTGTAACTCAAACAATTCTGAAAAATTAGGATAGCCTAGTAAATTTGTGTAACAATCCAGCGCAAAAAGAATCAAATCAAAATCATGCTTCTGTGATTTATGAAAATTATTTTCATGGGCACAAAAGTTTATGTTTCTCAACAAGATCAAAACAACTATCACTGTAAGCTATCCCAAAGGTCTTACTTGGCACAAACACTAATTAAAACACAAAACCACATCTAACCAGAGGCTATATGAATTATTCAAAACAAAACAAGAACAAAAATAAAATTGGGTTGCCTCCCAACAAGCGCAATTGTTTAACGCCCTTAGCTGGGCATAAAACATGAATAGATCTAGGTATTGTCATCTTCGGTATGCAATCCATAAGTGGATATCATAATAGATTAATATGGCAATTTAATTTTCTTTCTAGAAAAGTGTTCCATGCCCTTCCTTAACAGAAATTGAAATCTAATGTTTCCTTCTTTCATACTAAAATTGCACCAATCGTTCTAAGGAAAGGTCTACCAAGAATAATAGGACATGTAGGATTGCAATCTATATCAAGAACAATGAAATCTACGGGTACATAATTCCTATTTTCAACAATAATAACATCATTAATCCTTCCCATAGGTTTCTTTATAGTGGAATTCGCAAGATGCAAATTTAAAGAACAATCATCAAATTCACGGAAACCTAACACATCACATAAAGTTTTGGGAATTGTGGAAACGCTAGCACCCAAATCACACAAAGCATGGCACTCAAAATCTTTAATCTTAATCTTAATAGTAGGTTCCCACTCATCATAAAGTTTTCTAGGGATAGAAACTTCCAATTCAAGTTTTTCTTCAAAAGATTGTATCATAGCATCAACGATATGTTTAGTAAAAGCTTTATTTTGATTATAAGCATGAGGAGAATTCAGCATGGATTGCAACAAGGAAATACAATCTATTAAAGAACAATTATCGCACTTAAATTTCTTGAAATCCAAAAGAGTGGGTTCATTGATAGTTAAAGTCTTGACCTCTCCAATCCGACTTTTATCCATGTTTGCATCAAGATCTAAAATCTCTGAATCATTGGGATGCCTTTTAACTAAAATTGATTCATCTCAAGTCACATCTTTATCATTCATATTGGAAAACAAAGATTCAATAGGAGTCACATCAATCTCTTTAAGATCTTCATCATTATTTTCACGAAAACTAGAAGAACACGCTTTGACAAACAAGTCTCGTTTAGCACGCATCTTAGCGTTCCTTTCTTTGCACTCATCAATAGAAATTCTCATGGCTTTGAGGGAATCATTAATATCATGCTTGGGTTGAATAGATCTAAGTTTCAAAGAATCAACATCAAGAAAAATTCTATCCATGTTTCTAGTCAAATCATCAATCTTGATAATTTTTTCTTCAATCAAAGCATTTAAATTCTTTTGCGAACTTATAAATTCTTTAACACTAATCTCAAAATCAGAGGGCATCTTATTAAAATTTCCATAAGAACTGTTGTAGGAATTACCATAATTATTAGAGGGATTAGTAGGAGACGACCTAGGATTAAAATTACCTCTATATGCGTTATTACCAAAATTGTTCCTACCAACAAAATTCACATCCATAGATTCATTATTATTCTCAATCAAAGTAGACAAAAGCATATCATTAGGATCAATAGAAGCACTTTTGCTAGCAAATAATTTCATAAGCTCATCCATCTTTCCACTCAAAACATTAATCTCTTCAATCGCATGCAATTTTTCACTAGTCGAAGATCTTTTATTGTGCCATTGAGAATAATTAACTGTAAAATTATCTAGGAGTTTAGTAGCTTCTCCTAAAGTAATTTCCATAGAAGTGCCTCCTGCAGCCGAATCTAAAAGATTTCTAGAAGCAAAATTCAATCCGTCATAATTTTTTTGTATACTCATCGAGAAATTTAAACAATGAGTAGGGCAATTTCGTATCATCAATTTCATCCTCTCCCAAGATTGTGCAACATGTTCATGATAAAGTTGCTTAAAATTCATTATATCGTTCCTAAGGGAGATGATCTTAGCCGGAGGAAAATACTTAGAAATAAAGGCATCTTTACAGTTATTCCATGAATCAATACTGTTTTTAGGCAAGGATGAAAACCAAGTTTTAGCACGATCTCTAAGTGAACACGGAAATAGCTTCAATTTAACAATATCATTATTCATATCTTTTTTCTTTTGTATATCACACAAATTAATGAAATTGTTTAGATGGGATGCGGCATCTTCACTAGGAAGGCCAGAAAATTGATCTTTCATAACAAAATTCAGCAAAGTGGCATTAATTTCACAAGATTCCACATTAGTGGCGGGAGCAATCGGAGTACTAATAAAATCATTGTTATTGGTGTTGGAAAAGTCACATAATTTGGTGTTCTCTTGATCCATCGTGACAAAGCAAGCAATCCAACATACAAGCGCACAAAAAGCAAGCGAATAAGACGAACGGAAGAGGGGCGAAGAAAAAGGCAAATACTTTTGAAAATCGTTTTAGAAGTGGGGGAGAGGAAAAGGAGAGGTGAATGGCGAATAATGTAATGCAAGAGAGGAGAGTCTAGGATGGGTACTTGGTATGCTTGACTTGGCGTAGATCTCCCCGGCAACGGTGTCAGAAATTCTTCCTATTACTTCTTGAGCTTGCGTCGGTTTTTCCCTTGAAGAGGAAAGGGTGATGCAGCAAAGTAGAGATAAGTATTTCCCTCAGTTTGAGAACCAAGGTATCAATGCAGTAGGAGACAACGCACAAATCACCGAATGCCTGCACAAACAATCAAACAAACTTGCACCCAATGCGATAAAGGGGTTGTCAATCCCTTCACGGTCACTTGCAAAAGTGAGATATAGAGATAGATAAATGATAATGTAAATATTTTTGGTATTTTTGGTTTATAGATCGGAAAGTAAAAGACTTCAAGAATAGTAGATTGGAAACTAATATGATGGAAAATAGACACGGGGCCATAGTTTTCACTAGAGGCTTCTCTCAAGATAGCAAATAATACGGTAGGTGAACAAATTACTGCCGAGCAATTGATAGAAAAGCACAAAGTTATGACGATATCTAAGGCAATGATCATGAATATATGAATCACGTCCGTGTCAAGTAGACCGGAACGATTCTGCATCTACTACTATTACTCCACACTTCGACCGCTATCCAGCATGCATCTAGAGTACTAAGTTCATAAAGAATAGAGTAATGCATTAAGTAAGATGACATGATGTAGAGGAATTAACTCAAGCAATGTGATGAAAACCCCATCTTTTTATCCTCGATGCTAACAATACAATACGTGCCTTGTTGCCCCTACTCTCACTGGGAAAGGACACCGCAAGATTTAACCCAAAGCTAAGCACTTCTCCCATTGCAAGAAAAATCAATCTAGTTGGCCAAACCAAATCGATTGTTCGAAGAGAATTACAAAGATATCAAATCATGCATATAAGAATTCAGAGAAGATTCAAATAATATTCATAGGTAAGCTGATCATAAATCCACAATTTATCGGATCTCAGCAAACACAGCGCAAAAAAGTATTACATCGAATAGATCTCGAAGAACATCGAGGAGAACATGGTATTGAGAATCAGAGAGAGAGAAGAAGCCATCTAGCCACTAGCTATGGACCCATAGATCTGAGGTAAACTACTCACGCTTCATCAGAAGGGCAATAGAGTTTATGTAGAAGCCGTCCGCGATCGAATCCCCCTCCGGCATGACGCCAGAAAAGGCCCCTAGATGGATCTCACGGGTACAGAAGGTTGCGGCGGTGGAAAAGTGTTTTCGTGGATGCCTCTACTGGTTTGGGGATATATGGGAATATATAGGTGAAAGAATTAGGTCAGGAGGGTCACGAGGGGCCCACAAGGGTGGGGGGCACGCCCTACCCCCTTGGGCACCGCCCTCCGTCCTTGTGGCCTCCTTGTGGCTCTTCCGACTTCATCTCCAAGTCTCCTGCTTGTCTTCTGGTCCAAGAAAAATCATCGCAAAGATTTCATTCCGTTTTGGTATTCCTTTTCTGTGAAACTCAAAAACAAGGAAAAAACAGGAACTAGCACTGGACTCTAGGTTAATAGGTTAGTCCCAAAAATAATATAAAATAGCATATTAATGCATATAAAACATCCAAAGAGATAATATAATAGCATGGAACAATAAAAAATAATAGATAAATTGGAGACGTATCAACGGGCAAGTCACTTTACTCGTTCTGTAATACAAGATCCCATGACTAACTCCTTAGTCACATTGCTTGCAAGCATCTTGTGATGTTGTATTACCGATAGGGCCCAGAGATACCTCTCCTTAGGGAGTGACAAATCCCAATCTCAATTCACGCCAACTCAACAGACACCTTCGGAAATACCTGTAGAGAACCTTTATGATCACCCAGTTATGAAGTGATGTTTGACAGCACACAAGGTATTCCTCCTGTATCCGGGAGTTGCATGATCTCATGGTCAAAAGAATAGGTATTTGACATTAAGAAAGTAGTGGCAAAAACTGAACGGTCATATGCTATGCTAACAGATGGGTCTTTTTTATCACATCATTCTACTAATGATGTGATCCCGTTATCAAATGACAACACATGTCTATGGTTAGGAAACCTTAACCATCTTTTGATCAACGAGCTAGTCTAGTAGAGGCTTACTAGGGACATGATATTTGTTTATGTATCCACACATGTATTTAAGTTTCAGTCAATACAATTCTATCATGAATAATAAGCTTTTATCATGATTAAGGAAATATCATAATAACCACTTTATTATTGCCTCTAGGGCATATTTCCAACACCTTGCGCCCGAAGTAGAGCCCCAACCAACTTACCGGGTGCCCACAAGGCACCTCCACGCGCCAGGGAGCTGGGGCGCGCCCATGTGTCTTGTGGAGGCCGTGGGCCTCCGTTTCTGATGACACCACCTCCCAAAAATCACATATATTCCATAATAATTCTCCATAAATTTTTATCGCATTTGGAATTCATTTGATATGGATATTCTGCAAAACAAAAAGCATGCAACAAATAGGAACTGACACTAGGCACTGGATCAATATGTTAGTCCCAAAAATAATATAAAATGTTGCCAAAAGTGTATAAAGTTGTATAATATTGGCATGGAACAATCAAAAATTATAGATACGATGGAGATGTATAAGCATCCCTAGCTTAATTCCTGCTAGTCCTCGCGTAGGTAAATGATAAAAAGGATAATTTTTTATATGGAATGCTACCTAGCAGAATCTTGATCATCTGTCTAATCATGGCATGAATATTAAGACACGAGTGATTCAGAGCAATACTCTATAACTTGACATAATTACATTAATACTAAGGCATCCCAACAAATAATCATGTGTTTCAAAATATCAATGCTAAAGAACGCTATCCCTACAAAATCATTTAGTCTTGTCATGCTCCATCTTCTTAACACAAAGTATTTATCATGTACTACCATGGTGTCACGCAAGCAATTGGTTCATACTTTTTAACACGCTTTAGCTTTTTCAACCCCCGTGCAATACATGAATGCAAACCATGGACATAGCACTATGGCTGGAATAGAGTATGATGATAGGGTAAATATAGAGAAGACAAAAAGTAAGAAAGTCTCACATCAACGTGGCTAATCAACGGGCTTTGTATATGCCTATCAATTGATATAAATGCGAGGAGTAGGGATTGCCATGCAATAGATGCACTAATAGCTATAAGTGTATGAAAGCTCAAACTGAAAACTAAGTGGGTGTGCATCTAACTCTATAATGAAAAATTCCCACTAGTATATGAAAGTGACAACATAGGAGACTCTCTATATGAAAAACATGATGCTACTCTGAAGCACATGTGTGGAATTAGCATGCCCCTTCTCTCTTTTTCTCTCATATTTTTATTTTCATTTTTTCTTGGGCTCTTTTTGGCCTCACTTGTTTTCCTTTTTTCTTTATATATTTGTCAGAAGTCTCATCCCTACTTGTGGGGGAATCATAGTCTCCATCATCCTTTCCTCACTAGCACATGCTCTTATAATGAATAATGATGATCATCACACTTCTAATTACTTAGAACTCAATATTACAACTCAATACCTAGAACAAAGTATGACTCTATATGAATGCCTCTGGCGGTGTACCCAAATGTGCAATGATCTAACATAGCAAGGATATCAAAAAACGGACAAGCCATGGAAATATCATGCTAGCTATCTTACGATCATGCAAAGTAATATGATAATGAATGCTTGAGTCATCAAAACGGAAGCGGTGGAAGTTGCATGGCAATATATCTCGGAATGTCTATGGAAATGCCATAATAGGTAGGTATGGTGGCTCTTTTGAGGAAGATATAATAAGGCTTATGTGTGATAGAGCGTATCATATGATGGGGTTTGGATGCACCGGTAAAGCTTGCACCGACTCTCGAGGTGAGAAAGGACTATGCACGGTACCGAAGAGGCTAGCAAATTGCAGAAAGGTGAGTGTGTGTATAATCCATGGACTCACATTAGTCATAAAGAACTCATATACGTATTGCAAAAGTTTATTAGCTGTAACACCCACGATGCGGCTATATCTCCCACGTGTCGAAGCACGACTTAGAGGCATAACCACATTGTGGTTTTGTCGCAAGAAGGGTCATCTTCACACAATCCCATGTAATGAACAAGACTGGGATAAAGAGTTGGCTTACAATCGCCACTTCACACAATGAACATATAATAAATCATACATCATTCAGAGTACACACATATAGTCCGACTACGGACAAAGCCAAAAGAAAAGAAGATAACCCAACTGCTAGATCCCCATCGTCCCAACTAGCCTCCACTACTAATCAACATGAAACGAAACATAGCAACGACCAAGATCTGCGTTGAGCTCCCATCTGATCTCGGTTGCATCACCTGTACTGGTATCATCGGCACCTGCAACTGTTGTGATAGTATCTGGTGAGTCACGAGGACTCAGCAATCTCAAAACCCGCGAGATCAAGACTATTTAAGCTTATGGGTAGGAAAGGGTAATGAGGTGGAGTTGCAGCAAGCACTAAGCAAATATGGTGGCTAACATACGCAAATAAGAGCGAGAAGAGAGCAAATGGAACGGTCGTGAAGTTAGCAATGATCAAGAAGTGATCCTGAACTCCTACTTACGTCAAACACAACCCAAAAACCGTGTTCACTTCCCGGACTCCGCCGAAAAGAGACCATCACGGCTACACACGCGGTTGATGCGTTTTAAAGAGGTCAAGTGTCAAGTTATCTACAACCGGACATTAATAAATTCCCATCTGCCTATAACCGCAGGCACGGCTTTCGAAAGATTATACCCTGCAGGGGTGTCCCAACTTAGCCCATGATAAGCTCTCGCGATCAATGAAGGATATACCTTCTCCCAGGAAGACCCGATCAGACTCGGAATCCCGGTTTACAAGACATTTCGACAATGGTAAAACAAGACCAGCAAAGCCTCCTGCTATGCCGACAAATCCCGATAGGAGCTGCACATATCTCGTTCTCAGGGCACACCGGATTGTCCAAACTTCCGGTAGGCCAGCCCAGAGTTGCCCCTGGTGGCCACCGGCGGCTGACAGGTTGGACCAACACTCACAACGAGCACTGGCCCGGGGGGGGGGTAAAATAAAGATGACCCTTGAGTCTGCAGAACCCAAGGGAAAAAGGCTTAGGTAGGCAAATGGTAAAACCAAGGTTGGGCCTTGCTGGAGGAGTTTTATTCAAAGCGAACTGTCAAGGGGGTCCCATAAATCACCCGACCGCATAAGGAATGCAAAATCCGGGAACATAACACCGGTATGACGGAAACTAGGGCGGCAAGAGTGGAACAAAACACCAGGCAAAAGGCCGAGTCTTCCACCCTTTACCAAATATATAGATGCATTAATAATATAAGAGATATTGTGATATCCCAATCATAATCCTGTCCACCATGGAGAAATCTTCAACTTCACCTGCAACTAACAACGCTATAAGATGGGCTGGGCAAAAGCGGTAACATAGCCAAACAACGGTTTGCTAGGAAGGGTGAAAAGGTTAGAGGCTGACATGGCAACTTGGGAGGCATGGTAAACAAGTGATAGGTAGCACAGCATAGCGATAGAACGAAGCAACTAGCAAGCAAAGATAGAAGTGATATCGAGGGTAATAGTCATCTTGCCTGAAATCCCGCAAGGAAGAAGAACGAGTCCATGAAGAAGACAAACGAACGTAGTCGAACGAATCCTCACAACTCCGGAACGAAATCGAAGCTAACGAGAGAAGCAAACCGGAAAGAAGCAAACAACATGGTAAACACACAAGCATAAACATGTCATGATGCACAATCAAGTATGATGCATGTCTGGTTGAATGAGGCATGGCATGGCAATATGCAAAACCAACACTACAAGTTAAGTGGAGCTCAATATGCAACGAGTTGCATATTGACGAAACACCACATCAATTATTTAGTTCTCTCTCGGTTATGTACCCAACAACATTAAATGTTGTTAAACATGGCAAGAGGTGAAGCATAATTAAACTACATTTTAGGCAAGTTTAAATGAGGCCGGAAACACAAAAAACAATTCCGGAAAATCCCCATATCATTTAGCAATTAAAGCAAACAACAATTTAAAGCATTTAAATGTTGTTATCATGATGCGGATGACATATACAAGTTTATGCAATTTTATGAAAACATTAACATGAGCATGTTATGAAGCATTTGGTCACCATGGCGGAACGAAAAGGGTGCCACGGCGGCGAAACAAAAATGGTGCCACGGCAACATATCCGAAAATGATGCCACGGCAAGATATCCGAAAATGATGCCACGGCAACATATCGGTTCCAGTAGCTCATGGAGATACCAGTGCAAAAGGAGGCGTGTGGATGCGCGCAACATGCTAGAGATGGTGGGGTGATCCCGAATTCCGGGTTCCCACGGGTCGACGGCATGGCAAACGAGGAGGAACTTGCAAGGACAAACGGGCACGGTGCAAACATATTGTACATCTCATACATGCAACGGCATCTCATCGCGGTCGTCTCGGGTTATACCTTTGAAGTGAGCGTTTCCGGGCGGTTCAAAAACGTCGAGGGAAGTAGTCGTTCACGGGTCGTAGTGGAAGTAGTTGTACTCATGTCGACGGTAGTGGTACACCTCGTAGTGGAAGTAGTCGTTCTCGCGACTGAAGTTGTACACGTCGGCGGTAGTCGAACTTGGCGGTCTTGGCGACGGTAATCGTACACATTTTTCGTAGATGTTCAGGTCGATGGTAGTGGTACACATGATGTCGGGGTACTTGTCGGTCCGGTCTTGGCGAAATCCAGAACAACACCAAAGGCCTCGGGTCGACGGCAGCAAGGTAACGCAAAAGGGGCTGGCGCGAGCAAGGCAAGGCAGCAGCATGGGCATGGCTGCTACCTGAGTCCAAGACAGAGGGCGGCCGGGGCTGGGAACGGGTGCCGGAGCGATGACGAGCCGAAGGACGGCGAGGAAGCGGGAGCTCCTCTCCCCGGCACGAGGAGGGAGACGTGAGGCAGGGGGCGCCGGAGGAGCTCGGCGTCCATGGCGGGGCGGCACTGAGTCGAGGCGCTCGGGCTGCAGGAGGTGAATGGCGGAGGATGGAGCAGGTCCGGCGAGGAAGAGGGGGCCGGGATGGACGGGGCCGGGCACGGGGCTTCAAGGCGAGGAGGAGGCGCAGTGCGACGGAGCACGGCGGGGACGTGGGGATGCTGATGGCCTCGCGGGCCATGGTAGGCGCGATGGGAGGCGCGCTCGAGAGGAGAGGCAGGGCGCGGTGAGCTGCGGAGGAGGCGCTCGGGCGGCGATGGAGGGCACGAGCGAGGGAGAGGGAGAGATCGAGAGGAGGGAGGAGCGCAGGGAGGTCGAGCGCGGGGGCGCGGCTTCCTCGCGCTGGTTGCGGGCGTGCGCGAGGTGAGAGACGAGAGGGAGATGGGGATCGAGAGAGGTGCGGGATCGGGCGATGGGGTTTGCGGCGCTAAGGGAGGAGACGAGGGAGAGATGGATCGAGGGGATCGGGCTAGGGTTAGAGCTGGGGCGCGGCTGGGCCTAGGTTAATGGGCCGGCTTAGATAGGCTGCTGGGCTCTCTTCTCTCACTAATGAATAATAAAACAGAACAGAGAAAAGAAAGAAAAGAAAGAGAGGTTAGGAGAAAGATTTGCGCATGGGGATAATTTTCCCGGACTCGCATAAATGCGCTTGATCCAAGAAAATAGAAAAGGCCATGAATGAAAGATGTAAATTCAAACTCATTTGAATTAAATTCAAATGATTTGAATGGAAGTGAGGGTTTGGGAAGGTCCAAAAATGTTCGGATTTTTTGGTGGAGCTCCGGAAAATGACGAAATAATTATTGGCAAGGTTAGAGAGCCAAAACTTGAAGAAGAAAAGGCCAAGGGATTTAATATGCAAGTGGGTTCATGGGTGATTCCAAAACAATGGAATATTTTTATAATATCTCCCTAAATATCGGGAGGGTATGTTTTAAAGAGAACCCACCATGTGAGTTTCCTCAATTTAAATGGATCGAAGATCCATACAGTTTATCTAGAAGAGTTTTTAAAATTAATGATATGATGGCATGATGACATGATGCAATGCAAATGAAGCTAAGAAGAATGCAACAAACAAAGAAAATCACACGAGGAAACTCGGAGACCCTGGAAGGCATCTGGAGCGTCGGTCTCGGGGCGTTACATTAGCCCTCGAAGAAAAGTACTACTATGCATGCACCTAGGGGGGAGGTTGGTAGGAGTTGACCATCGCGCGCCCCCGACCTCTACGCAAAGGAAGACAATCAATAATAAATCATGCTCCAACTTCATAGCATAACGAGAGACTATACGTGAATGCTTCGGGAATCACAAACCTTAAAAACAATATTCCTACAAACCACAACCATTTACTAGTACCTCCCACGTATTATCATCTCTATACCGCAAAACTATTGCAAGAAATCAAACATATCATATTCAGTGATCCACAAGTTCTGTGTAGGATTTTATGACTAACATGTGAAAGACCACTTCCCGTTGGCTCTCTAAATAGATATAAGTGAAGCATGAGAGTTTAATTCTTTCTACAAAATAACAAGCTCTAATAAATATAAGTGAAGTAGAAGAGCATTCTACAATTAATGGTTTTCCATATATAGAGAAACAGGCAATCCAAACTTCAATTGATATAAGTGAACCACATGAAGCATTCTATAAAGCCATACACAAAAGATATAAGTGAAGTGCAAAGAGCATTATATAAATCAACCATGGACTATCTCATACCGGCATGGTGCATTAAATAAAAGTTAAAACTAAACACAAAATACGCTCCAAGATTTAAGCATATCACGTGAACGAAATGAAAACTGAAACATACCGATACTTGTTGAAGAAAGATGGGATGCCTTCCGGGGCATCCCCAAGCTTAGACGCTTGAGTATCCTTGAATATTTACTTGGAGTGGCTTGGGCATCCCCAAGCTTGAACTCTTGCCTCTCCTCCCTCTCATCATATTGAGACCTCCTCGATCTTTGAACACTTCACCCACACAAAACTTAACTGAAAACTCGGTGAGATCTGTTACTGTAATAATGCAAGTCACTACTTTAAGTACTGTTGTAAATCGATTCATATTTTGTTTTTGCATTATAGCTACTGTATTATAACTTCTCCATGGCTTATACCACCAATAAAATCGATAGTTTCATCAAAACAAGCAAAACAATGCATCAAAAACAGAATCTGTCAAAAACAGGACAATCTGTAGTAATCTGAACATTGACCATACTTTTGTAACTCCTAAAATTCTAAAAAATTAGGACAAAATAAATAATTTTCATAGAAGTATTGTGTAAAAGTTTCAGAAACTTTTGAAATTCCAGTAAAAAATGTAAATTCACACACTATAGCCAGAGTTTCTATTTTTGCACCGCACATACAAACAAGCAATCTAATCATCCTAAGGCAAATCTTGGCACATTATTTTTACAATACAATGGATTTGTACAAAGGGATGATTATTTTTGTTGAAATGTTTTCTCTAATTCAAGATTTGCAAAGTTTCCATGGGCTTGAACAAAGTTCAAGGAGCTCCCCCACTTCAACGGTGCTCGTCTTTCTTACTTTCACTTTCCTTTTGTAAAGTTTTAAGTTCCCCTCTATACGTTTTTTGTTTTAAAACTTTAAAAAAAGCACACAACAGAATAAAATGACTCTCTAAAACTTCCGGGTTGTCTCCCTGGCAGCGCTTTTCTTAAAGCCATTAAGCTAGGCATAAAGTGCTCAAGTAATCGATCCACCCGGATCCCAAGGTATATCAAAGACAATTTTAATTAGCAATGATTTATAATTTAGTAGTGAGCACAAAGTGTTGGGGATCGATGCAGAAATTAAAAAAATTCTACGCATCACCAAGATCAATCTATGGAGTGACTAGCAACAAGAGAGAGGGGAGTGCATCTTCATACATCACGAAACAGAAGCGTTGCAATAACGCGGATGAAGGAGTCGTGCTCGTAGCTATTCAGATCGCGGTGGATTCCGATCTAAGCACCGAACAACAGCACCTCCGCGTTCAACACACGTGCAGCCCGGTAACGTCTCCCGCGCCTTGATCCAGCAAGGAGTAGGGAGAGGTTGAGGAAGAAGGCTCTAGCAGTAGCACGACGACATGGTGGTGATGGAGCGGTTGTTCTCCGGCAGGGCTTCGCCAAGCTCAAACGAAGGTGGGGAGGTGTTGGAGAGGGGGAGGGCTGCGCCTTGGATGTGGTGCGGCTGCCCTCCCTCCTCCCCTCTATTTATAGGGTGAAGTGGGAAGGGGCCGGCCCCTCTAGATGAGATCTAGAGGGGGGCGGCGGCCAAGGGGAGGGGGCTTGCCCCCCAAGCCAAGGGGGGCGCCCCCTTTAGGGTTCCCCCCAAACCTAGGCGCATGGGCCCTAGGGGGGTAGCGCCCAGCCCACTTGGGGCTGGTTCCCTTCCACATACAACCCATAAGGGCCCTCCGGGGCAGGTGGACTCTCCCGGTGGACCCCTGGAACCCCTTCGGTGGTCCCGGTACAATACTGATAAACCCCCGAATACTTCCGGTGACCATATGATGACTTCCCATATATAAATCTTCACCTCCGGACCATTCTGGAACTCCTCGTGACGTCTGGGATCTCATTTGGGACTCTGAACAACATTCGGTAACCACGTACAAACCTTCCCTATAACCCTAGCGTCATTGAACCTTAAGTGTGTAGACCCTACGGGTTCGGGAAACATGCAGACATGACCGAGATAGCTCTCCGGACAATAACCAACAGTGGGATCTGGATACCCATGCTGGCTCCCACATGTTCCATGATGATCTCATCGGATGAAGCACGATGTCGAGGATTCAAGTAATCCCGTATACAATTCCCTTTGTCAATCGGTACGTTACTTGCCCGAGATTCAATCGACGGTATCCCAATACCCCGTTCAATCTTGTTACCGCAAGTCACTTTATTCGTTACGTAATGCATGATCCCGTGACCAACTACTTAGTCACATTGAGCTCATTATGATGATGCATTACCGAGTGGGCCCAGAGATACCTCTCCGTCATACGGAGTGACAAATCCCAGTCTCGATTCGTGTCAACCCAACAGACACTTTCGGAGACACCTGTAGTGCACCTTTATAACCACCCAGTTACGTTGTGACGTTTGGTACACCCAAAGCATTCCTACGGTATCCGGGAGTTACACAATCTCATGGTCTAAGGAAATGATACTTGACATTAGAAAAGCTTTAGCAAACAAACTACACGATCTTGTGCTATGCTTAGGATTGGGTCTTGTCCATCACATCATTCTCCTAATGATGTGATCCCATTATCAATGACATCCAATGTCCATAGTCAGGAAACCATGACCATCTGTTGATCAACGAGCTAGTCAACTAGAGGCTCACTAGGGACATGTTGTGGTCTATGTATTCACACATGTATTACTGTTTCCGGTCAATACAATTACAGCATGAATGATAGACAATTATCATGAACAAGGAAATATAATAATAACCATTTTATTATTGCCTCTAGGGCATATTTCCAACACAAAGAACCATATATCATGCAATGATGAAGTCTAACTCTCTTCCTATGCATTGGCATGTCATAAAAGAACAATTCATGCACATCAAGTAAAGGCCAATAAATAGCATAAACAGTTTCTTGCAATTTTATCATGTTGGAAACATAGAGAGGTGGATATGTAGTTCCTCTCTCATAATAATTGCAAGTAGGAGCAGCAAGCACATGAATATTATATTTATCAAAATTATCATGTGTGATAGTAAAACGCAACCCCTCAATATGATCCTTAATAAGAGCAAACTTTTCCGATATAGTGTAGTTCAGAGAATTCAAAAAGATAATAGGACTATCATGTGTGGGTGCAATAGAAACAATTTCATTCATAACATAAGGAACTATAGCAAGTTCATCTCCATAAGCATCATTTAAATTGGCATCTTGGCCACAAGCATAGCAAGCATCAATTTCATCAAAAAGGGACATTTCAAACAAATCAATGGGATCATAGCAATTATCGTAGCATTCATCCTTCGGTAAGCACGAAGGGAAATTAAAATGTATGAGTTGAACAGTTACTCTCATTAGAAGGTGGGCACGGAGCTAATCTGCTCTTCCTCCTTTTGTTCTTCGCTCTCCTCCTCATATTTTTCATCCAATGAGCTCACAGTTTCATCAATTTCTTCTTCCATAGTTTCCTGCAAAATATTAGTCTCTTCTTGGACAACGGAGACTTCCTCAATAAACTCATTAATATTGGCATTATATTCATAATTCTCATAGCAATATTTAAGTATAGAAAAATTTTCAGGTCTATAAACAGCATCATCATAATCTTCATACTTTTCAAACAGAGATTCAATTACATAAGCACCCTTAAAAGCAACAAATTCTTCTATTCGTTCTACATCATAGTAATCATATCTACCATTAGTATAAGAAGCAAAGGTTTCATTATCACTAAATTCACATGAAAAGGAAAGGTGTCGAACCTTCATCCTAGAGCAACAAGTATAATCATATCTCAAGCAACATTTCAATTTGATGCCATAACAGTTTCCCTTTTTGAATCAAACGATAATCCCTAAAGTAATCACGTTGATCCAACGTGTCTCCCATTATCAGGTTGATGGGGTTTTCTCAAGATTATCAAAGTAGTCTTTAATATTTTTCACATAACGAGCATCAAGGGTTTTAGGAGGTTCCCCATCTCCATGAGTAGTAAGTACACCCAATATTTTTGATATTTTGTGTTCCATACCAATAACTAAAGATAGAAAACAAGAGCACAAAATAAAAATTACTTAGTGAAAAAGCAAACCAGCACACACGAGAATATTCACCCCACACTATTGCTCCCCGGCAACGGCGCCAAAAAAGGTCTTGATAACCCACAAGTATAGGGTATCGTTTCTAGCCTTTTTTGATAAATAAGAGTGTCGAACCCAATGAGGAGCTAAAGGTAGAACAAATATTCCCTCAAGTTCTATCGACCACCGATACAACTCTACGCACACTTAACGTCCTTTTACCTAGAATAAGAATAAAACTTGAAGTACTTTGCAAGAATAAAACTACGAATAAATTGCAGATAATAAAGTTAATTATTTAGTATAAAGGTTTTGTCACACAAGAAAGTTATTTGTCCCTACGTGATTGATAACTAAACCGGTAATCATTATTGCAATTTTATACGAGGGAGAGACATGAGCTAACATACTTTCTGTACTTGGGTCATATGCACCTATGATTGGAACTCTAGCAAGCATCCGCAACTACTAAAGATCATTAAGGTAAAACCCAACCATAGCATTAAGTATCAAGACCTCTTTATCCCATACGCAACAGCCCCCTTACCGGGTCTGTGCTTCTCTCACTCACGCCACCCGCCATAAGTGAATCATGAATGTATTGCAACACCCTACAACGGGGATCCCTCACGTCTGCACGACACTGAGGGCAGCATAGGACAGTAGCAAAATAAAATATACAACTCAAACCAATGAAGATCATCTATCAACCCATAGGAAAAAATAGATCTACTCAAACATCATAGGATAACCACATATCATTGTATAATAATATATAGTGTTGAGCACCATGTTTAAGTAGAGAATTACAACAGGAATAAAGAGGTTGCACCGCTGCATAAAGGGGGAGAAAGTTGGTGTTGACAGTAGCAAGGTTGTTGGTGTAGATCGCCGTCACGATCCTAGCTCCGGCGGCACTCCAGCACCAACGGGAGAGAGGGGGAGAGAGCCCCCTCCTTGTTCTTCTTCCTTGGCCTCCCCATGATGGGAGGAGAGTTCCCCCTCTGGTCCATGGCCTCCATGGCGTCGGAGGGGCGAGAGCCCTTCCTAGATTGGATCTATCTTTCTGTTCTCTTCTGTTTCGCGTTCCTGTTTCTGGTCAAAAACCGTTTCTTAAATATCTGGAGATCCATAACTCCGATTGCGTTGAAACTTCAACAAGATTTTTTTTTCTAGATCTAAGCTTCTTTGCGCCCTAAGTACAGCCCCAACCGACTTACTGGGTGCCCACGAGGCCCCCTGGGGCGCACACATGTGTCTTGTGGAGGCTGTGGGCCTCTGTTTCCGTTGATTCCACCTCCCAAAAATCACATATATTCCAAAATAATTCTCCATAAAATTTTATCGTGTTCGGACTTCTTTTGATATGGATATTCTGCGAAACGAAAAGCATGCAACAAACAGGAACTAACACTGGGCACTGATCAATATGTTAGTCCCAGAAAATAATATAAAATGTTGCCAAAAGTGTATAAAAGTTGTATAATATTGGCATGGAATAATAAAAAATTATAGATACGATGGAGATGTATCATCCCGCTGGAGGATGGTAGTCCACTCGAGGAGCTGCTAGGGATCACCCTTGAAGACTGCGTAAAGAAAAGATGATTTATGAATTTGCCATTAGTAAGAAGACTTATCGAGAATGCGAGATATAAAGGCAACGACTTACCCTTGGGGAGCCGCCTTCTTCCTCCCCATAGAAAGGAGGTCTTCTTCTAAGTCGTCGGAGAGCTTGACTCTCTCTGACGACTTGCCAGCAACCCGTGTCGAGGTCCTCCTCGGCCTCTTCGAGCCCTTGGGCTGCTTGCTGGCTTCGGCATCCTCCGGTGCCGCCCTCTTCCCTTTTGGGGGAGGGTTCTCTTCTTCGTCATCATCCTTTGTGTCATCGTCATGGGCGGAGGAGGCGTGGGTCCCCTTGGACTGGGTGACTAAGGTCTCCCGAGCCCGAGCACCCGCCTTGCCCTTTAGGGACTTCGTCCCTTTCGGGGCCACTGAGGGAGTCCTGGATTAGGGGGTGTCCGGATGGCCGGACTATGACCTTTGGCCGGACTCCCGGACTATGAAGATACAAGATTGAAGACTTTGTCCCGTGTCCGGATAGGACTTTCCTTGGCGTGGAAGGCAAGCTTGGCGATATGATATGAAGATCTCCTCCCATTGTAACCGACTCTATGTAACCCTAGCCCTCTCCGGTGTCTATATAAACCAGAGAGTTTTAGTCCGTAGGACGAACAACAATCATACCATAGGCTAGCTTCTAGGGTTTAGCCTCTCTGATCTCATGGTAGATCAACTCTTGTACTACCCATATCATCAATATTAATCAAGCAGGAGTAGGGTTTTACCTCCATCGAGAGGGCCCGAACCTGGGTAAAAACATCGTGTCCCTTGTCTCCTGTTACCATCCGCCTAGACGCACAGTTCGGGACCCCCAACCCGAGATCCGCCGGTTTTGACACCAACATTGGTGCTTTCATTGAGAGTTCCTCTGTGTCGTTACCGACAGGAAGGATGCCGCACCCCGTCTTTAAAGACGGCGCTGTTGCTAAAGGAGCTTTGGTTGTCGGCCAAACTCTCCAGCTAGGCAGTTTTTTTATGACCGCCTGTTCGGCCGCCGCGCCGGCGATGACCTCTTGGGTCATCGAAAGCAATCTCCAGATCAGCTCGGAACTTGCCGAGCAGTTAGATCCGATGGAGCTCTCTTCCCTAAACGAGCTCTTGGATCGCATCGCCACCCTAGAAGTCGCTACAGATTACGGCCAGATTGGGCTTAAACCCGATCAAAGAGAGATCGACTCTCCCCAGGTCACCCACCACGTTGAAGTGGTGGAAGAACAATGCGGCGAATCTTCGCCCATCCTAAGGACCAGATGTGTCTGGATTCCCGACCCCTCCAAGCCGGACATCCGCGGAGGGGAGGACGTTGCCCAAGCCCTGAACCTAAAGTCAGGCAGCAGGCCTGATTCATTGAATAACATCCAAGAAAACAAGATTCCGAATTCGGAAGTTTCTTGGCCCCTGAATCTTAGATCGGGCAAGGTTCCAGATTTAAATCCCCCCGCCCACCCAAATACAAGGGATCTATCCCAAATTCGGCAAGAGCCCGGGGAAACAGTACACCATTACTGGGCCAGATTCCTCCTGGTTAGGAACAGGATAAAGGACTGCCGTGAGAGGGATGCAATTTCATTCTTCTGTAACAACTGCACAGACATCGGAATCCTCAACGCTATAAGTCGCCGCGAAATTACACGCTTCGCCTATTTGACATCCATAGTACGAAAGTACTGTGCAACAGTAAGCGTTCGAAAAACCGAAACAAAATTCTGGGACAATCCGACCCTGAATACAATCCCAGTCCGAAACAAAAGGGTGCATTATCACCAGGCACCTGGGCCAAACAGCAAAAAACAAAAACCCTCTATAGGGTATGGAACCGTACTGGAGGGATGGCTCAATGGACCCTGTAAAATTCATAGTTCAGGGGAAGTCACACCAACTCATAGCCTTAGAGCATGTTGGATACTCCGGCAGGTGGCCAGAAGTGGCGAGGAGCTTTTAACTCCAGAATCCGCAGATCACCACCCCAGAAACACCAGTATGGTGTCAACCATATTCGAGACTTTCGCATCAAAAATTGCGAGGAAACGAACGCTCCGCAGCCTTACCGAAGTCTACCAAGTAGCAACAATAAACCCATGGAGTGACACGGCTATTACCTTTAATGCCAGTGATGAACCTAAATTCCGGACAGCCCGAGCACCAGCCACACTGGTCCTCAGTCTGATAGTGGACGGCTTCCGGCTTACAAAGGTACTCATGGACGGTGGCAGCAGACTGAACCTCATCTATGAGGAAACCCTGCAAAAAATGGAAATAGACTGGAGCCGCATTGAGCGAAGAAACACAACCTTTAGAGGAATAATCCCCAGCCGAGAAGCGTGCTGTTCAGGGAAAAACACACTGGATGTGGTGTTCGGCACGCTGGATAATTACAGATCCGAGGAGGTCACATTTCAAGTGGCCCCGTTCACCAGCGGATACCACGCTCTGTTAGGGCGAGAAGCATTCACAATTTTTCAAGCTATACCCCATTACGGGTACATGAAGCTCAAAATGCCTGGACCCAATGGAATCATCACTCTTGCTAGTGATCCGGACACAACGCTCCACGCCAAAAACAAGACAGCCGCACTGGCCCTCGAGGCATTGTCTGAAGCCCTAGCGGTTGAGGAACTAACTGTGTTGCGCTCCACGATAGATAGGGATGACGTGATACTCGACAAAAGATCCAAGTCCACCTCCTTCAAGCCGGCAGACGAAATAGTCAAGTTCCAAGTCCATCCAACGGACACTACAAAAACAGCCTCCATCGGGGCACAACTAAACCCAGATGTAGACGCCACACTCAGAGAATTCCTATGAGAAAATTGGGACATTTTTGCCTGGCACCCTTCAGACATGCCAGGAATCCCATGCAGGCTGGCCGAGCACAGCTTGAACATCCTAAAAGGATTCAAGCCCGTTAAGAAGACTCTTTGGTGTTTCTCCGAACCCAAGAGACAAGCCATGGGAGAGGAGCTAGCCAAACTACTGGAAGCCGGATTCATCAGAGATATAAAACATCCGGACTGGCTAGCAAACCTGGTGATGGTACCAAAGAAGGACAAATCCTGGCGCCTATGCGTCGATTTTAAAGACCAAAATAAGGCCTGCCCAAAGGATCCCTTCCCCCTCCCCCGCATTGATCAAATCATCAACGCCACTGCAGGACACGATTCGTTGTGTTTCCTCGACGCATACTCTGGCTACCACCAAATCAAGATGGCAGAGTCAGAACAAGCCGCAACGGCATTCATCACCCCATACGGCCCATTCTGCTTCAACACAATGCCCTTCAGGCTCAAAAACACCGGCGCAACATATCAGCGCATGCTTCAGACATGTCTGGCCAACCAGATCGGCAAAACGGTTGAAGCATACGTGGATGACGTGGTCGTCAAAACCAAACACGTCAAAACTCTAATAGATGACTTGAGGCTCATGTTCGATAACCTCCGAACATATGACATTAGGCTTAACCCGGAAAAATGCGTTTTCGGCGTACCAGCCGGAAAGCTCTTGGGCTTCATTGTATCCGGTAGGGGAATTGAAGCAAACCCAGCCAAGATCCGAGCTCTGTCACAATTGGATATCCCAAAAGATCTCAAGCAAATACAAAAATTGACTGGATGTGTGGCGGCTCTAAGCCGCTTCATCTCCCGCTTGGGGGAAAAGGCATTACCCCTTTATCGCCTCCTCCGGCGCACCGAACACTTCGAGTGGACGGATGCCGCCACGGCCGGACTCGAAGAAATAAAAGCCATACTGGCAACAAACCCTATCCTGGCCAGGCCAAACATCGGCGAACCAATGTTGTTATACATCGCGGCAACTCACCAAGTTGTAAGCGCGGTCCTCGTCGTCGAACGAGAAACGGACGGACACAAATTCCCTGTCCAGAAACTAGTGTACTACGTGTCCACTGTCCTCACTCCATGCAAGTCCCGGTACCCGCATTACCAAAAAATAGCATACGCAGTGTTCATGGCATCCCGGAAGCTATGACACTACTTTCAAGAGTGTTCAATAATAGTAGCATCCGAAGTACCTCTTAACGATATCATAAACAACCGCGACGCAACAGGCCGGATTGCCAAATGGGCCATTGAGCTCCTCCCGTCCGACATAACATATAAGCCACGGCGAGCCATCAAGTCGAAAGCCTTGGCCGACTTCGTCGCGGAATGGACTGAAGCCGAACTCCCTAAAGAGTACGGCACATATTCCAACTGGACCATGCACTTTGACGGGTCCAAAATGCTGGCAGGTCTGGGGGCTGGCGTCGTCCTGACGTCCCCAACAGGAGATACAGTCCAATATGTACTCCAGATAACGTATACGAACTCCAACAATGCAGCCGAATACGAAGCCCTTCTACATGCCCTCCGGATGGCAGTCTCCATGGGCATTCAACGCCTAGAGGTGCGTGGGGATTCGAACCTCGCAATATCCCAAATAAACGGAGACTTTGATGCCAAAGATCCGAAAATGGCAGCTTACCGCAACGCCATCCTAAATATGTTAGCTCGATTCGAAGGGCTGGAATTCCACCATATAGCCCGGGAAAATAATCAGGCAGCAGACGTCCTGGCACGCATCGGCGCAAAGCGCGATGCAGTCCCCCCCAACATTTTCCTGGAAAGGTTATTCAAGCCATCCGTACAGTGGGAAGGGGAATCCGGAATTAACAAATCGGACCAGGCCACATTACATGACCCTGAACACCATGACACAACGAAAGACTCCGTCAATGAACTCACACCCTCAGCCCACGTAATAATGGCAGTAATTGCCCCGTGGACAGAACCATTCTTAGCCTACTTAACTAGGCAGGAACTCCCCGAGGACCAAAACGAGGCACGCTGCATAGTGTGATGATCTAAAGCCTACAAAGTCCACGAAGGAGAGCTTTATAAGAAAAGCACCACCGGAGTCCTTCAAAGGTGTATCTCCGAAGAGGAAGGGCGGAACCTTCTGGCGGAAATTCACGCCGGTCTCGGCGGGCACCACGCCGCAGCCCGAGCCCTTGTAAGCAAGGCTTCCGTACCGGATTTTATTGGCCAACGGCCCGGGCAGACGCTCAGGACTTAGTCCAGCAATGCATTGGTTGCCAATTATTCGCTAATCAAAGCCACATGCCGCCTACCGCCCTACAAACCATAACCATAACCTGGCCTTTTGTGATCTGGGGGCTTGACATGGTTGGACCCCTTAAAGGAGGAACCCACACGAAAAAATACCTACTGGTCATGGTGGATAAATTCACCAAATGGATAGAGGCCAAGTGAGGGAGTCCTGGACTAGGGGGTGTCCGGATAGCCGAACTATCATCATCGGCCGGACTCCAAGACTATGAAGATACAAGATTGAAGACTTCGTCCCGTGTCCGGATGGGACTTTCCTTGGCGTGGAAGGCAAGCTTGGCAATACGGATATGTAGATCTCCTACTATTGTAACCGACTCTGTGTAACCCTAGCCCTCTCCGGTGTCTATATAAACCGGATGGTTTTAGTCCGTAGGACGAACAACAATCATACCATAGGCTAGCTTCTAGGGTTTAGCCTCCTTGATCTCGTGGTAGATCTACTCTTGTAATACCCACATCATCAATATCAATCCAGCAGGACGTAGGGTTTTACCTCCATCAAGAGGGCCCGAACCTGGGTAAAACATCGTGTCCCTTGTCTCCTGTTACCATCCGCCTAGACGCATAGTTCGGGACCCCCTACCCGAGATCCGCCGGTTTTGACACCGACATTGGTGCTTTCATTGAGAGTTCCTCTGTGTCGTCACCGATAGGCTCGATGGCTTCTTCGATCATCAACAACGACACAGTCCAGGGTGAGACTTTTCTGCCCGGACAGATCTTCGTATTCGGTGGCTTTGCACTACGGGCCAATTCGCTTGGCCATCTGGAGCAGATCGAAAGCTACGCCCCTGGCTGTCAGGTCAGATTTGGAAGTTTGAAACTTCACGGCTGACATCCGCGGAGACTTGATCTTCGATGGATTCGAGCCACAACCGAGCGCGCCGCATTGTCACGATGGGCATGATTTAGCTCTGCAGCCGGACAGTGCCCTGGAGGCCGCACACGAGCCTGCTCCGACCCTCGATTCAGAGCCGGCTGCGCAGATCGAGGACGGATGGCTAGACACCGCCTAGGGGGCTGCAACCTCTACGGTGATGGAGCCGAATACTGACCTTGTCCCTCGTGAAACTCGAGACTCCGAGGTGCTAGACTCCTCACCGGACTTCGAACCTCCCGCGCCCCCTCCAATTGAATCCGATTGGGCGCCGATCATGGAGTTCACCGCTACGGACATCTTTCAACACTCACCTTTTGGCGACATCTTGAGTTTGCTAAAGTATCTGTCGTTATCAGGAGAGCCCTGGCCGGTTGGGATGCGGACGACGAAGAAATTCAAAGCCCACCCACCACCCACTTAGTAGCCACTGTCGACGATCTAACCGACATGCTAGACTTCGACTCCGAAGACATCGACGGTATGGACGACGATGCCAGAGACGACCAAGAACCAGCGCCTACTGGGCACTGGAAAGCCACCTCATCATATGACATATACATGGTGGATATCCCAAAGGATGGGAATGGCGAAGGAACAGCGGAGGATGACCCCTCCAAAAAACAGCCCAAGCGCCGGTGTCAGCGGCGCCGCTCTAAATCCCGCCATAGCAAGAATGGAGATTCCGGCACCGGAGATAATAACACCCCAGACAGTGCCGAAGACAACCCCCTCCAGCAAGATTCAGCATAGGAGGACGGAGACGCGAGCCCTCATGAGAGAGCGGTAGACGAAGAGGTAGAGGATTACATGCCTCCCTCTGGAGACGAGGCAAGCCTCGACGATGACGAATTCGTCGTGCCTGAGGATCCTGTCGAACAAGAGCGTTATAAACGCAGGCTCATGGCCACGGCAAACAGCCTAAAGAAAAAGCAGCAACAGCTTAAAGCTGATCAAGATCTGCTAGCCGACAGATGGATTGAAGGCCGAAGAGCATGAGCTCAAACGCCCCTCCAAAAGTTACCCCAAACACAAGCTGCTCCCCCGATTAGAGGAGGACGCATATAAACCCGCATCACCAGAGCACGATACGGCTGACCGACCACCCCGTGGCCGCGACAGAGAGGCCTCTAGGCCCTCCACTAGAACCATACCCCGGCATCGCTCGAAAAGCACAAGACCATAGGGAAACGCTCTGGACTTGCGAGATATATTGGAGGATAAGGCAAGACAATCAAGATCGATCTACGGATCGCGTGGGCGCCCCATGATACGTGACGACAACCGTCACGCCGGACACAGCAAGTCTGGCCGGGCCGAACACAGTAGACAAAGCTCTTTTGAGCTTCGTCAGGATATAGCCCAATACAGAGGCGCCGCACACCCACTATGCTTCACAGATAAAGTAATGGATCATCAAATCCCCGAAGGGTTTAAACCCGTGAATATTGAATCTCATGATGGCACAACAGACCCCGCGGTTTGGATCGAAGACTATCTCCTTCATATCCACATGGCCCGTGGTGATGATCTCCACGCCATCAAATACCTCCCACTCAAGCTTAAAGGACCAGCTCGGCATTGGCTTAACAGCTTGCCAGCAGAATCAATTGGGAGTTGGGAGGACCTGGAAGCCACATTCCTTGATAACTTCCAGGGCACGTATGTGCGACCACCAGACGCTGACGACCTAAGCCATATAATTCAGCAGCCAAACGAATCGGCCAGACAATTCTGGACATGGTTCTTAACTACGAAAAATCAAATCGTCGACTGTCCGGATGCGGAGGCCCTCGCGACCTTCAAACATAACATCTGCGACGAGTGGCTTGCCCGGCACCTGGGACAGGAAAAGCCGAAATCCATGGCAGCCCTCACATCACTCATGACCCGCTTCTGCGCGGGAGAGGACAGCTGGCTAGCCCGCAGCAACAACCTCAGCAAAAATTCTGGCAGTCCGGATATCAAGGACCGCAATGGCAGGTCGCGTGGCAACAAGAACAAACGCCTCATTAACGGTGACAATAGAGAGGATACGGCAGTCAATGCCGGATTCAGAGGCTCTAAACCCGGTCAGCGGAAAAAGCCATTAAAAAGAACTACCCTGGGTCCGTCCAATTTGGACCGAATACTCGATCGCTCGTGCCAGATACATGGCACCCCCGAAAAGCCAGCTAACCACACCAACAGGGACTGTTGGGTATTCAAGCAGGCAGGCAAGTTAATTGCCGAAAACAACGACAAGGGGCTGCATAGCGATGACGAGAAAGAGGCCCGACCGCCGAACAATAGAGGATAGAAGGGTTTCCCCCCACAAGTGCGGACGGTGAACATGATATACGCAACCCACATACCCAAAAGGGAGCGGAAGCGTGCACTCAGGGATGTATACGCGATGGAGCCAGTTGCCCCGAAGTTCAACCCATGGTCCTCCTGCCCGATCACTTTTGATCGAAGGGACCACCCCACCAGCATCCACCATGGCGGATTCACCGCATTGGTTTTAGACCCAATCATCGATGGATTTCACCTCACCAGAGTCCTGATGGATAGCGGCAGCAGCCTGAACCTGCTTTATCAGGATATAGTGCGCAAAATGGGCATAGACCCCTCAAGGATTAAACCTACAAAGACGACCTTCAAAGGCGTCATACCAGGTGTAGAGGCCAATTGTACAGGCTCAGTTACACTGGAAGTGGTCTTCGGATCCCCGGATAACTTCTGAAGTGAGGAGTTAATCTTTGACATAGTTCCGTTCCGCAGCGGCTATCATGCTCTGCTCGGACGTACCGTGTTTGCAAAGTTCAACGCGGTGCCGCACTACGCATACCTCAAGCTCAAGATGCCAGGCCCTCGAGGAGTCATCACGGTCAACGGAAACACTGAACGCTCTCTCCGAACGGAGGAACATACAGCGGCTCTCGCGGCAGAAGTACAGTGCAGCCTCTTAAGGCAATTCTCGAGTCCGGCCGTTAAGCGACCGGACACGGCTAAACGCGCCTGGAGTAACCTACAACAAGACCACCTGGCACGTTCCGAGCACGCGTAGCAATGCGGCCCCAACCCCAGCCCCTGCAAAATTGCAAGACTGGTCCTTCGTGTACATCATTACGCTCTGGAGATACCATGGGCATAGCGGGAGGGGCACGACCACGATAGGACTAGAATGCGGCTTAACCACACCAGGGGCTCTCAAGTGTGTCGTTCTCTTTTTTCTCTTTTTCTTTTTTTGTACCCACAGGACTCCGTTCATCAGAGGCCCTGTCCGGCAGTAGACCTACCGAACTCATGATGCAACAGCCAGGGAAGGAGAAAGGCTACGACGAATATCCAGGTGGTCTCCATTACGAGCATTAGATCTGTTTTATACACCATTCCGCAGCCTACCCCTGGCGGGGGACATGTTTAATAGTCCCATCCCTTGCTTATCGCACTATTTGTATTGTTCTGCATTCACAGCAGTATTTCTTGAATAAACAATGCAGCACCTTTTTTCTTCTAATTGCATTTATTTCTTATACATATGTTCATTTGTGGCATGTTGCATCCGAACACTCTGGTACGGCTAAATACACCAGGGGCTTATGTTTCCCGCATCATGGTGTGATAAGTCCGAACACTTTCACAAGTGCGGCACCCCGAACTTATAGCATTATATGCATCGGCTCCGGATCATGTCTTGGGTCAATAGTTGGGTTTGCCCGGCTCCCATGTTTTGGTACCTTACGTTCCGTTGTATCGGCTAAGGTAGCACTGGGAGAACCACTGCGATTGCGCCCCAGTTGAGCTGGGCGAGCGCCTCAGTGGAGAAAGCGAAAACTGACCGTCATGATGAGGCGAGAGCCGGTCGCTGTTCGAGAGGATTTTTTCGAGTCCCTAAAGACTTATGCCGCTTAGAGCGAGGAACCGGCTTTGTCCGGCCCAGGCGTGGATAGCGCCCCAAATTCGGCCTTCCGAACATTAGGGGCTTCGCCGAAATTTAAAATTATAGAATTCTATGGCTAAGTGAGAGTGTTCAAGCATTATAAGTCCGGTTGCCTTGTTCGTTGTGTTGAGCGCCTCCCTAGATGGACCCAAAAATGGGAACAAGAGTGCTCAAATTTATCCCGAACACCCCAGCACTCGTGGCATGGGGGCTGAAGCCGACAACTTGCCATCTCTCAGATTTGATAAGCGGTCGCACAGAAGGTAATATTTTAAATTAACAAGCGTTGCTTAGCGCATATGAACAAAGTTTTCAGCGCACAGGATAACAAAATGCGAGTCTACTCAAATATTACATCTTTGGAGCACTCACCCGCAATAATGCGGGCACCCTTCAGGACACTCTTATCATACATCTCGGGCGTGCGATACTCCTTGCCCGGCGGTGGTGCGTCCGTCACAAGCTTCTCAGCATCCATCTTGCCCCATTGCACCTTTGCGCGGGCAAGGGCCCGACGGGCACCTTCAATACAGGCGGAGTGCTTGATGACTTCAACCCATGGACACGCATCCACCAGCCGCCGCACCAGGCCGAAGTAGCTCCCAGGCATGGCCTCCTTGGGCCACAGTCGAACTATGAGGCCCTTCATGGCCTGTTCGGCCACCTTGTGGAGCTCGACCAGCTGCTTCAGCTGGTCGCTAAGGGGCACCGGATGTCCGGCCTCGGCATACTGAGACCAGAAGACCTTCTCCGTCGAGCTCCCCTCCTTGGCCCTATATAAAGCGGCAGCATCGGACACGCTGCGGGGCAGATCTGCGAACGCTCCTGGAGAGCTCCGAATTCGGGTAAGTGATAGGTAATTCACACTCACATGCTTACTTTGCATGAAAAATGCCTTACCCGCCGCTATTTTCTTCAACGCCTCGATTTCCTGGAGGGCCTTGTAGGCTTCGGCCTTAGCGGCTTTGGCACTCTCAAGAGCTGATGCAAGCTCGGACTCTCGAGTCTTCGAGTCGCGCTCCAAACTCTCATGTTTTTCCATGAGAGCCTGGAGCTCTTGCTGTACCTCCGCCACCCGCGCCTCCTGCTTCTCTCGCTCGGTGCGCTCCGCGGCCACATTACGTTCGGCCACGGACACCGCCTCCTTCAGGGTCGCCACCTCGTTCGTGGCCCCTGCAATACCCACATTATCCTTGTCATTCTTCTTGCAACCAAATCCTTTTCTGTAAGGTACAATTTTAAAAAGGTGTTACTCACCTTCCTTGTCCTCGAGCTCCTTCTTGGCACGGCCGAGCTCGTTCTCGGACCGCTCGAGGCTTTCTTTCAAAGTATTGACCTTCGCAGTCAGTGCGGTAGAGGTCAGCAGCACAACCTGCAATCCCATATTGACATATTTTTTATGAATCCTGCGTATATCTTTTTAGATCCTCAGTCCGGCTTTTCTTTCCGAACACCAAACCGAGCATCAGGGGCTACTGTCTATGCGGTACTATTTTACATATATCAAAATTCTTACCTCAAAGCCTGTTAGAAGGCTGCTGCAGGCTTCGGTCAGCCCGCTCTTGGCGAGCTGAACCTTCTGAATCACCGCACTCATGATGGTGCGGTGTTCCTCTTTGATGGAAGCGCCGTTGAGCGCCTCCAGCAAGCTATCCGGCGCCTCCGGTTGGACGGAGGCCGCCGGCGTCACGGTCTTGCCCTTCTTACGAAGGGGCCGCCCGCCGGACTCCGGAGCCACTACAGGTTCTGGTGCGGAGTCCGGTGCAAAGTACGGGAGGTTGCCATGCGGCACCTCCGGGGCTCCTCCTCCTGGCGGGTCCCTTCCCGGGATCCCACCTCGGCATCATCCGCATCACGGGGGAGGAGGCGGTCGGAAGGGAATCAATATCCGACGCACCCAAGGACCCGCTTGACGAAGCGGGAAGATCATCCTTGGGCAGACTACAGGGTTGTATGCGGCATTAGAAAGACACCATGTGGCGAAAAGAAAAATCATGAAGTTATTCGGGAGTCCGGATACTTACGATCTCGCCAGGGGCTTGGCCCTTGGAGGCCAGTCCTCATCGTCGTCGCCGGCGTTGGCAGAGCAGTCCGGGGGAAGAGTCCTTCCCTTCTTGGACCCTTCGGCCTCCCACATTGGGGAGGCCTTCCTTTTCTTCCCTCCCCCCGCTGGGGGAGAGGCCTCTTTCTTCTCCTACTCGCCTTCGTGGGAGGAGTCCGCCTCGGTGTCATCGTCTGATGACACCTGAAAACGGGAACTCTTTCGAGTGCCCGTGGCCTTCTTCTCCGGCACCACGTGGGGTGCCGGAGCCAGCAGCCCCGTTAAGCGGGCGTCCACTGGGTCTTCTGGCAAAGGGGCCGGACATATAGTCTGCTCGGCCTTCTTCAGCCAGTCCTGTCAAAGGAGAGGGAGTTTAGATCCCGCATAGAGTCAAACTATGGAAAACAAGTGTCCCGTAAAGAGCAAAATCGCTTACCTCGGTAGCGGATGCGGGAGCCTCGGCGCCCTTAAACAGCACCCTCCAGGCATCTTCGTACGTAGTGTCGAAGAGCCCGCTCAAAGTCTGGTGCTGCGCCGGATCGAACTCCCACATATTGAAGTCCCGTTGTTGGCACGGGAGAATCCGGCGGATGAGCATGACCTGGACTACGTTGACAAGCTTGAGCTTCTTGTTCACTAGCTTTTGGATGCAGGCTTGAAGTCCGGTCAGCTCCTTCGAATCACCCCATGTCCGGACACTCTCTTTCCAGGAGGTGAGCCGTATGGGGATGCCAGATCTGAATTCGGGGGCCGCTGCCCATTCAGGGTCACGCGGCTCGGTGATGTAGAACCACCCCGATTGCCACCCCTTAATGTTTCCACGAAGGTGCCCTCGAGCCAAGTAACATTGGGCATCTTGCCCACCATGGCGCCTCCGCACTCCGCTTGGCTGCCCTTCACAACCTTCGGCTTGACACTGAAGGTCTTGAGCCACAAGCCGAAGTGGGGCTGGATGCGGAGGAAGGCCTCACACACGACGATAAACGCCGAGATGTTGAGGATGAAATTCGGCGCCAGATCATGGAAATCCAGGCCGTAGTAGAACATGAGCCCCCGGACAAAGGGATGGAGTGGGAAGCCCAGTCCGCGAAGGAAATGGGAAAGGAATACTACCCTCTCATGGGGCCTGGGGGTGGGGATGAGCTCCCCCTCGTCGGGGAGCCGGTGCGCGATGTCGCTGGACAGATATCCGGCGCTGCGCAGCTTCTGGATGTGCCCCTCCGTAACGGAGGAGGCCATCCACTTGCCTCCCGCTCTGGACATAGTTGGAGAAGGTTGAGGTGAGATGTGCGGACTTGGGTGCTGGAGCTCGAGTTCATGGAGATGGATAAGCAAAGGAGGAAGAAGGCGTAGGTAAAAGGGTTGGATCTTTATCCCCTTATATGGGCGGACGAAACCATACGTCCCCACCGGCCTGATAAAACTCGCTTATCTCCCAAGCGCCGCAATCAATGGCGCGGTTGGGTTACCCACGTCTGTATTGATGGGAATCCCGGAATAAGGGGAACACGATCTCTGCTTCGACAAGACGTGCCAAGGAAACTGCTTCGCTAAACGCGCTAAGGTGGTATAATAAAAACAATTCGAGTAAAGGCTTGGTAGTGGTGTGACGTCACGCCACAAAATACGTCAGCAGATTGAACTTGTGTAATATTATTCTCTCTACGGTGGTATGTGGAATTTATTTTGCAGAGCTGGACACTATCCTGGTGTTCACCATCTTCTATAAATTATTCGGAGGAGGAACCCGCCTTGCAATGCCGAAGACAATATGCGCGCCGGACTCGTCGTCATTGAAGCCTGGTTCAGGGGCTACTGAGGGAGTCCTGGACTAGGGGGTGTCCGGATAGCCGAACTATCATCATCGGCCGGACTCCAAGACTATGAAGATACAAGATTGAAGACTTCGTCCCATGTCCGGATGGGACTTTCCTTGGCGTGGAAGGAAAGCTTGGCAATACGGATATGTAGATCTCCTACTATTGTAACCGACTCTGTGTAACCCTAGCCCTCTCTAGTGTCTATATAAACCGGATGGTTTTAGTCCGTAGGACGAACAACAATCATACCATAGGCTAGCTTCTAGGGTTTAGCCTCCTTGATCTCGTGGTAGATCTACTCTTGTAATACCCACATCATCAATATCAATCAAGCAGGACGTAGGGTTTTACCTCCATCATGAGGGCCCGAACCTGGGTAAAACATCGTGTCCCTTGTCTCCTGTTACCATCCGCCTAGACGCATAGTTCGGGACCCCCTACCCGAGATCCGCCGGTTTTGACACCAACACCAAGCCTGTAAAGACGGCAGAATCCGGACCGGTGATAGACTTCATATCCAGGGTTGTACACCGTTACGGCGTCCCCCACAACATCATCACTGACAACGACACAAACTTTAAGGCCGACGAAGTTAAACTCTGGTGCAAAAACATGGACATTAAGCTCGACTACGCTTCAGTCTATCACGCACAAACCAACGGTCAAGTCGAGCGAGCCAACGGTCGCATCATGAGCGGCATCAAACCTAGACTAGTGCGATCCCTCAAGGGGTCTAACACGCACTGGGTAGAGGAGCTTGACTCCGTACTCTGGGGGCTGCGGACCATGCCAAATCGCACTACCGGATTCACACCATTTTTTATGGTATACGGCGCAGAGGCAGTCCTACCCTGCGACATAATTCATGACTCGCCTCGCGTGCGCATGTACGAAGAAAGAGAAGCCGAGCTCGATCGGCAGGACAGCTTGGACGCATTGGAGGAGGAGCGCGATGTGGCAAAAGCCTGTTCCGCATTCTATCAACAGCAGGCTCGAAGATATCAAAGCAGAGAAGTACGGGCCAAAACTTATAACATTGGCGAACTAGTTCTACGCCTACCGGACAAGAAAAAGGACAAACTAAAGCCCAAATGGGAGGGTCCCTTCATAATCGACCAAGTCCTGACTGGTGGAGCTTACCGTCTGCGAAACGCATCGGACAACCGACTCGAGCCGAACCCATGGAACGCAGCACGCCTACGAAGATTCTACGCCTAGCGCTAGACTCCGTGTTTGTCTCCTTCCTCTGTCCCTTTTTTTATTTTTTTCAAATTAGCTGCCTGGTATTTCTCTCCTTCTCCCTACCTTTTTCTCCCAAGCCCTTAGGGGCTTGCCTGCGCGTTGTTCGCACATACTTGACGCGCCACCCGCGCTCATTATACCTGGGGGCTTCTTTATCAGAAGTTTATATAAACGGGCCTCATGCCCAAAACATGCGTGACACTTCCGCATGAACCTATTATACACCATTATATGCATCGATATGACTTAAGTTTTGGCCAAGATGGGTTGCCTGGCTCCTGTGTTTACCCCTACGTCCCCGTTTGTTCGGCTATGTGGTAAAAGGAGCACCTCTGCGATTGTTACTGTCGGGTCAGCCGGATGTGTACCTCAGACTGGGTGAAGCCGAAAGCTAGCGTTCTTAAGGGAATATTCGGTCGGTGAACTAAAAGATGATTTTTTTTTTTCATTTATCTATTTATCTGCCCCCAGTGCCTTTCTGCTTTCTTTTCGCAGTCCGGACATGCACTTTAGGGCATGCCTCCCAGGGAAAGGAACCCCTAACGGAACTATTCTCCCTGGAAGATGTTTCTTACTAACCATGTAATATAACATAACTAGTTGGGCACTTGTCTGCTAAAGCACTTATGACCCCTACGCCTGGTCTCCATGCATGCCCCGGTTCTTACATAAACGAGAGGGTATTCGGATACACTCTGGACTATCGGGTCAAGAGGTTGAAGCGAAAAGGTCCGCAATGACAAACGATCTACAATCCGGCTAGAAGGCATTTTACATGTCATTTTAAATTACATAGTCAATTCGACTAGGTATATTCTTCTTCAATACCATCCAACAGGCTGTCTAATTTACAGTCCTGTTGAGAATACTTGGCAGCCAGCTCTACTTGGCCATACAACAAACTGACAGGGATCTCCTTCCCATCGGGCCCCACAGGGCCGACCTTGGCCATGTGGTTCGGGTCAGCCTTCATGTACTGAGTCTTCACCATGGCCCAGGCCTCCCTGGCACCTTGACGGCAGGCCGATATCTTCCATAACCGGAAGCGCTGCCGCACTACCTTCAGCATCTCTGCAAGCTCTCCAAGGCCTTCGGGCATGGAGAGGGATGGCCACATAGCCTGGACGATGCCTTGCATCGCCTGCCGAACTCGTTCGTGTAGTTGCAACAGCTCGGGAAGAAGGTCCCCCGCTGAACCGGGCATTTCCTCCGCAGGACGACCTATCAGCATATCTACAAACATAGCTCTGTCAATCGACTTCCTCGCAGAACTCTTTTTTCGAAGATTCATTCAAGCTCTTACTAAAAATGCCGCGTCGAAGTCGCCGATTCTCCTTTACGGAATCAGACAGTTGAGCACGAACATCCTTTAGTTCCTCGCCCAGCTGGGTATTAGCGTCTTGAAGTTTGTTCTTCTCTTGCCTCACCCTCGTCAGCACGCTCTCACCAGCCTTTAGTTGGCGTAGGAGTTGTTGCTTGTCCGGATTTACTCCGGCCCCATCTGCACTGTTATCGTCAAAATTGCACACATGCCGCACTTCACAACGGAATTATCTTTCGAAGCATATATTACCTGAGGGGGTCCCCTTGGCACTATCTGAAGCGGCCAGTGCGGCCTCGAGTTGGGCCTTGCACTCTTCCAGCTCCTGGGACAGTTGCGTGTTCTTTTTTGTAAGATCCTGCATAACATATGATCCTTAAATCAGTTACCTTAACTGTTTCAAGTCTCGGGGGCTACTGACATATATAACCATCAGATTTACTCACCCGTATGTCTTTCACATACTGCTCTGTGGCTCTGGCTAGACCATTTTGAGCGGCACGGATGTACGCATCTCCCGTATTAAAGGCGTCCAACGCCTCTGGGGAAAAACATGCGTCACGAAGAACAGTCCGGCGACGCCTGTGGTTCATGGCACTCTCCACCTCTGAATTGGTGGCAGATAGCCCGTCTGCGTCCTCTGTAGGAGGAACGCCCGATGCGCGCCCCGTGTTCGCCTCCGCTTCCGGACCCGGCCTTGAAGCCTGGCCGGTGGATATAGTCCGGCGGGCTCTCTTCTTCCTGGGGAGAGCATGAGCGTTAGTGTGACTTGAGGGCATAAACCCTAGGCGTTAAATTTGCACGCCGTACCGTTGCGCCGGAATCTCGATCTGGTCCGCACTTCTTTTTAGCCCGCCTGGCTTCAGCGGCCCTTGTTGGCTGCCCACCGCGGGCTCAGCCCTCCGCCTCAAGGATTTCCCCTGCAAAACGAAACACTATTGGTTTACGGCATTCAAAATAAGGCATGGATGGATCCTCTTGAAAGTACTGGGACTTCGGTCTCGGTTACCTTTGAGGCCAGAAGTAGTCCGGGATAGTCGGCCGTAATGGCCACTAAGGTATTGTCCTTACTCAGTTGATGAAACACCCCATCAATTAGCTCCACACATAAGTCCGGGTCCTCTTGGGAGTCCGGATCGAGGGACCGCTCTGGGTCCTCGGGTTGTGGAGGAGGGATGCTTATCTCCTTCACAGTCTGGCGCAGCTCCTGCGTTAGAATTACTAGACTGAGTACTCAATTATGGGAATTTGAAAACAGGTAGGCAGGTGAAAATGTTCGCTCACCTGGCTTGGAGGACTGTACATGGAGAATCCGCCCCGTGGGTTGACCCGGAGGAATTCCTCTTCTTCTCCCTTGTACAAAGCGGATAAGATCTTCGTTAGAGTGGCAGCCGAATCCGGCCCCTTGCGACCGCTCCGGGTGGCGTCATCCTCCCCGTTGAAATCCCACATGGGGTGGCCTCTGTACTGAAGTGGCTGCACCCCCCGCGTAATGCATGTGGCCATGATCTCGATCATGGTCAATCCGGAATGAGCCAACAATCTTATCCGGCTCATCAGGTAAAGAACGTCCCTGTCAGTTTCCCTCTGAGGGTTCCGTGGGCGCCAGCTCAGGCGTTTCTTCAACGGAGCGTTATTAAACTCAGGGAGGCCGATCCGTACAGGGTCCGGCAGGGGGACATCATCCATGTAAAACCATTCCGAAGGCCAGTCCTCAGACGCCTTCTTTGGGGTACCGGGTAGATATCCGGTCCCGGCGATGCGCCATAGTTCGGCTCCGCCCACTTGATAAATTGACCCCTCCTGAGAGCGGGGCACAAGGCAGAGCAATCTCTTCCACAGCGTGAAATGGGCCTCGATGCCCAAGAACAGCTCGCAGAGGGCCACGAAGCCCGCAACATGCAGTATGGAGGCGGGCGTGAGGTTGTGTAGCTAGAGGCCGTAGAACTCCAGGAGACCTCGGAGAAATGGATGAATTGGAAATCCGAGTCCTCTTATTAAATAAGGAACTAGGCACACCCGCTCTCCTTGAGAGGGATTGGGGACGCTCTCCGCCTGCTCTCCGCCGCTATAGGTGGCAATCTCGGATCGAACTGGGACCATATATGCTGGGGGAGGATCCCCTTGGATTGAAGCACTACTAGCTTGCTATACAAGACGGAACACCGCTCCCAGTCTCCGGGCCGAGGGCTGGAGAGGCAAGAGGAGGAGCTGCTTCGGCCGGCCATGGATCTCTATCGAAAGCGCTCTGATGAATACTCGCGGAGGGAAGGTGGTGTGAATTGGATCTAAATCCCCGTCTCTTTTATGAGCGGCTCGTTTACGCGACCGGGGGGTAAACGAAAAAAAACCTGGCTTTTCGCATTCGTTTGACACGTGGAAGATGGTCATTATTGGGCACAGAAGCCGAGGAGAGCGGCACGCACTAGAAGCCGGAAACTATCCGACAGGTACATGGATTTTGGAGAAGAACCCGCCTTGCAATGCCGAAGATAAACTTGCGCGCCAGACTTACCGTCATTGAAGCCTGGTTCGGGGGCTACTGAGGGAGTCCTGGATTAGGGGGTGTTCAGATGGCCGGACTATGACCTTTGGCCGGACTCCCGAACTATGAAGATACAAGATTGAAGACTTCGTCCCGTGTCTGGATAGGACTTTCCTTGGCGTGGAAGGCAAGCTTGGCGATATGATATGAAGATCTCCTCCCACCGTAACCGACTCTATGTAACCCTAGCCCTCTCCGGTGTCTATATAAACCGGAGAGTTTTAGTCCGTAGGACGAACAACAATCATACCATAGGCTAGCTTCTAGGGTTTAGCCTCTCTGATCTCATGGTAGATCAACTCTTGTACTACCCATATCATCAATATTAATCAAGCAGGAGTAGGGTTTTACCTCCATCGAGAGGGCCCAAACCTGGGTAAAAACATTGTGTCCCTTGTCTCCTGTTACCATCCGCCTAGACGCACAGTTCGGGACCCCCTACCCGAGATCCGCTGGTTTTGACACCGACAGCCACCATGTGTGGCTCCTTGGTTAGGAGCGTAGTTAGTTGGGGAGACTTCGGCTCCTCTGGCAATGGGGTCAGGCACTGCAGTTTTTGCACCCAGGGCAACCGCTTCTGCAAACATCAAGTGTGGCGATTTGTCAGAATCTGTCCCTCGTTATGGAAGACAAAAATGTAGATTTGTGTGTTAGAGCACTTACCGGGGGGCTTCGTAGCCATCCTTGAAGCCGAGGTCCTTCCCCTCCTTGGGGATGTTGTCCTTGGGCAGCTTCAGGAGTCGCGTCCACATGTCTGCCAAGGTGGAGTGGAAGAAGGCGGTGAGGGGGGCCATGTCCTCGGGCTTTTGCGCCCGCATCAGGGTGGCCCTAAGTTGGAGCGGGAGCATATGGCGGTTGAGCATGATTTTGATGACATCAGCGAGCTGGAGGTTCTTCTTGGTGGACCACCATTGGATCCTTTTGATCATGGCCTCCACCTTCGCTGGGTTCCCTCAGGCGATGCCCTTCTCCTTCCAAGACTTGAGCTTCTTTGGAGGCCCAGCCAAAAAGGCTGGGACCTCGGCTTGGCCAGGGGCGAGCGGTTCGATGATGTAGAACCACTCCCGCTGCCACTCCTTCATCGTCTTGATGAAGGTGGCTTTGAACCACTCGGCCCCCTGATTCTTGTTGATCATGGCCCCTCCGCACTCTAAGAGGTCGGAGCCGCTCGACTTCGGCTTTATCCCGAAGATCTTCAGCCATAGCCGAAGTGCGGCTCATAGTGGAGGAAGGCCTCACAGACCGTGATGAAGGAGACGAGGTGGAGAATGGAGTTTGGGGCCATGTGGTGGAGTCAAGCTAGTAGTAGTGTTGGGGAACGTAGTAATTTCAAAAAATTTCCTACGCACACGCAAGATCATGGTGATGATATAGCAACGAGGGGAGAGTGTTGTCTACGTACCCTCGTAGACCGAAGCGGAAGCGTTGACGCAACGTAGAGGAAGTAGTTGTACGTCCTCCGGTTCAACCGATCCAAGTACCGTTACTCCGGCACCTCCGAGTTCTTGACACGCGTACAGCTTGATGACGCACCCTCGATCTCCGATCCAGCAGAGGCGCCGAGGGGGAGTTCCGTCAGCACGATGGCGTGGTGACGATCTTGATGTTCTCCTGTTGCAGGGCTTCGCCTAAGCACCGCTACAATATGACCGAGGTGTAATATCGTGGAGGGGGGCACCGCACACGGCTAAGGAACGATCAATGATCAACTTGTGTGTTCTAGGGTGCCCCCTTAACCTCGTATATAAAGGAGGGAGGGAGGAGGTGGCCGGCCCTAGGGGGGCGCGCCATGAGGAGGGGGAAACCTACTCCAAGTAGGTTTCCCTCTCTTTTCCTTATCTTATTTGGAGGGGGAAGGAAAGAGTACTAGTATTAGGAAGTAGTACTAGTAGTAGTAATAGGAAGAGGGGGAAGGAGAAAGGAAAGGGGGGGCCGGCCCCCCTCCCCAATTCGGATTGGGCTTGGGGGGCGCGCCCCCTTCCCTTGCTCCTTCTCTCTTCCTCATACATGGGCCCAATAAGGCCCATATACCTCCCGGGGGGTTCCGGTAACCTCCCGGGGCTCCAAACTTCTCCGGAACCTTTCCGGTGTCCAAATATATCCGTCCAATATATCAATCTTTATGTCTCGACCATTTCGAGACTCCTCGTCATGTCCGTAATCATATCCGGGACTCCGAACAACCTTCGGTACATCAAAATACATAAACTCATAATATAACTGTCATCAAAACCTTAAGCGTGCGGACCCTACGGTTCGAGAACGATGTAGACATGACTGAGACACATCTCTGGTCAATAACCAATAGCGGGACCTGGATGCCCATATTGGTTCCTACATATTCTACGAAGATCTTTATCGGTCAAACCGCATAACAACATACGTTGTTCCCTTTGTCATCGGTATGTTACTTGTCCGAGATTCGATCGTCGGTATCCAATACCTAGTTCAATCTTGTTATCGACAAGTCTCTTTACTCGTTCTGTAATACTTCATCTTATAACTAACTCATTAGTTACATGCTTGCAAGGCTTAGGTGATGAGCATTGCCGAGAGGGCCCAGAGATACCTCTCCGACAATCGGAGTGACAAAACCTAATCTCGAATTATGCTAACTCAACATGTACCTTCGGAGACACCTGTAGTACTCCTTTATAATCACCCAGTTACGTTGTGACGTTTGGTAGTACCCAAAGTGTTCCTCCGGTAAACGGGAGTTACACAATTCTCATAGTTACAGGAACATGTATAAGTCATGAAGGAAGCAATAGCAGAATACTAAACGATCAAGTGCTAAGCTAACGGGATGGGTCATGTCAATCACCTCATTCTCCTAATGATGTGATCCCATTAATCAAATGACAACACATGTCAATGGTTAGGAAACATAACCATCTTTGATTAATGAGCTAGTCAAGTAGAGGCATACTAGTGACTATATGTTTGTTTATGTATTCACACATGTATCATGTTTCCGGTTAATACAATTCTAGCATGAATAATAAACATTTATCATGATATGAGGAAATAAATAATAACTTTATTATTGCCTCTAGGGCATATTTCCTTCAGACTCCCACTTGCACTAGAGTCAATAATCTAGATTACATAGTAATGATTCTAACACCCATGGAGTCTTGGTGCTGATCATGTTTTGCTCGTGAGAGAGGCTTAGTCAACGGGTCTGCAACATTCAGATCCGTATGTATCTTGCAAATCTCTATGTCTCCCACTTGGACTTGGTCCCGAATGGAATTGAAGCGTCTCTTGATGTGCTTGGTCCTCTTGTGAAATCTGGATTCCTTTGCCAATGCAATTGCACCAGTATTGTCACAGAAGATCTTCATTGGTCCCGATGCACTAGGTATGACACCTAGATCGGAAATGAACTCCTTCATCCAGACTCCTTCATTTGCTGCTTCAGAAGCAGCTATGTACTCCGCTTCACATGTAGATCCCGCCACGACGCTTTGTTTAGAACTGCACCAACTTACAGCTCCACTGTTTAATAAAAACACGTATCCGGTCTGCGATTTAGAATCGTTCGGATCAGTGTCAAAGCTTGCATCGACGTAACCATTTACGACTAGCTCTTTGTCACCTCCATATACGAGAAACATATCCTTAGTCCTTTTCAGGTATTTCAGGATGTTCTTGACCGCTGTCCAGTGATCCACTCCTGGATTACTTTGGTACCTACCTGCCAAGCTTATTGCTAAGCATACGTCAGGTCTGGTACACAGCATTGCATACATGATAGAGCCTATGGCTGAAGCATAGGGAACATCTTTCATTTTCTCTCTATCTTCTGCTGTGGTCGGGCATTGAGTTTGACTCAACTTCACACCTTGTAGCACAGGCAAGAATCCTTTCTTTGCCTGATCTATTTTGAACTTTTTCAAAATTTTGTCAAGGTATGTACTTTGTGAAAGTCCTATTAAGCGTCTTGATCTATCTCTATAGATCTTGATGCCCAATATGTAAGCAGCTTCACCGAGGTCTTTCATAGAAAATTTTTTATTCAAGTATCCCTTGATGCTATCCAGAAATTCTATATCATTTCCAATTAATAATATGTCATCAACATATAAAACTAGAAATGCTACAGAGCTCCCACTCACTTTCTTGTAAATACAGGCTTCTCCAAAAGTCTGCATAAAGCCATATGCTTTGATCACACTATCAAAACGTTTATTCCAACTCCGAGATGCTTGCACCAGTCCATAAATGGAACGTTGGAGCTTGCACACTTTGTCAGCACCTTTTGGATCAACAAAACCTTCAGGTTGCATCGTATACAACTATTCTTCTAGAAATCCATTCAAGAATGCAGTCTTGACATCCATTTGCCAAATTTCATAATCATGAAATGCAGCAATAGCCAACATGATTCGGACAGACTTAAGCATCGCTACGGGTGAGAAAGTCTCATCGTAGTCAACCCCTTGAACTTGTCGAAAACCTTTTGCAACAAGTCGAGCTTTGTAGACAGTAACAATACCATCAGCGTCAGTCTTCTTCTTAAAGATCCATTTATTCTCAATGGCTTGCTGATCATCGGGCAAGTCAACCAAAGTCCATACTTTGTTTTCATACATGGATCCTATCTCAGATTTCATGGCCTCTAGCCATTTTGCGGAATCTGGGCTCATCATCGCTTCCTCATAGTTCGTAGGTTCATTATGGTCTAGTAACATGACTTCCAGAATAGGATTTCCGTACCACTCTGGTGCGGATCTTACTCTGGTAGACCTACGAGGTTCAGTAGAAACTTGATCTGAAGTTTCATGATCAATATCATTAGCTTCCTCACTAATTGGTGTAGTTGTCACAGGAACCGGTTCTTGTGATGAACTACTTTCCAATAAGGGAGTAGATACAGTTATCTCATCAAGTTCTACTTTCCTCCCACTCACTTCTTTCGAGAGAAACTCCTTTTCTAGAAAGGATCCGATTTTAGCAACGAAAATCTTGCCTTCAGATCTGTGATAGAAGGTGTACCCAATTGTCTCCTTTGGGTATCCTATGAAGACACATTTCTCCGATTTGGGTTCGAGCTTATCTGGTTGAAGTTTCTTCACATAAGCATCGCAGCCCCAAACTTTGAGAAACGACAACTTTGGTTTCTTGCCAAACCACAGTTCATAAGGCGTCGTCTCAACGGATTTTGATGGTGCCCTATTTAACGTGAATGCGGCCATCTCTAAAGCATAACCCCAAAACGATAGCGGTAAATCGGTAAGAGACATCATAGATCGCACCATATCAAGTAAAGTACGATTACGACGTTCGGACACACCATTTCGCTGTGGTGTTCTAGGTGGCGTGAGTTGCGAAACTATTCCACATTGTTTCAAATGTAAACCAAACTCGTAACTCAAATATTCTCCTCCACGATCAGATCGTAGAAACTTTATTTTCTTGTTACGATGATTTTCTACTTCACTCTGAAATTCTTTGAACTTTTCAAATGTTTCAGACTTGTGCTTCATCAAGTAGATATACCCATATCTGCTCAAATCATCTATGAAGGTGAGGAAATAACGAAATCCGCCACGAGCCTCAACATTCATCGGACCACATACATCTGTATGTATGATTTCCAACAAATCTGTTGCTCTCTCCATAGATCCGGAGAACGGTGTTTTGGTCATCTTGCCCATGAGGCACGGTTCGCAAGTACCAAGTGATTCATAATCAAGTGATTCCAGAAGTCCATCAGTATGGAGTTTCTTCATGCGTTTTACACCGATATGACCTAAACGGCAGTGCCACAAATATGTTGCACTATCATTATCAACTCTGCATCTTTTGGCTTCAACATTATGAATATGTGTATCACTACTATCGAGATTTAATAAAAATAGACCACTCTTCAAGGGTGCATGACCATAAAAGATATTACTCATATAAATAGAACAACCATTATTCTCTGATTTAAATGAATAACCGTCTCGCATCAAACAAGATCCAGATATAATGTTTATGCTCAACGCAGGCACCAAATAACAATTATTCAGGTCTAAAACTAATCCCGATGGTAGATGTAGAGGTAGCGTGCCGACCGCGATCACATCGACTTTGGAACCATTTCCCACGCGCATCGTCACCTCATCCTTAGCTAATCTTCGCTTAATCCGTAGTCCCTGTTTCGAGTTGCAAATGTTAGCAACAGAACCAGTATCAAATACCCAGGTGCTACTGCGAGCATTAGTAAGGTATACATCAATAACATGTATATCACATATACCTTTGTTCACTTTGCCATCCTTCTTATCCGCCAAATACTTGGGGCAGTTCCGCTTCCAGTGTCCAGTCTGCTTGCAGTAGAAGCACTCAGTTTCAGGCTTAGGTCCAGACTTGGGTTTCTTCACTTGAGCAGCAACTTGTTTGCCGTTCCTTTTGAAGTTCCCCTTCTTCTTCCCTTTGCCCCTTTTCTTGAAACCAGTGGTCTTGTTGACCATCAACACTTGATGCTCCTTTTTGATTTCTACCTCCGCGGCTTTCAGCATCGCGAAGAGCTCGGGAATAGTCTTGTTCATCCCTTGCATATTATAGTTCATCACAAAGCTCTTGTAGCTTGGTGGCAGTGATTGGAGAATTCTGTCAATGACGCTATCATCCGGAAGATTAACTCCCAGTTGAATCAAGTGATTATTATACCCAGACATTTTGAGTATATGCTCACTGACAGAACTGTTCTCCTCCATTTTGCAGCTGTAGAACTTATTGGAGACTTCATATCTCTCAATCCGGGCATTTGCTTGAAATATTAACTTCAACTCCTGGAACATCTCATATGCCCCATGACGTTCAAAACGTCGTTGAAGACCCGGTTCTAAGCCGTAAAGCATGGCACACTGAACTATAGAGTAGTCATCAGCTTTGCTCTGCCAGACGTTCTTAACGTCGTCAGTTGCATCAGCAGCAGGCCTGGCACCCAGCGGTGCTTCCAGGACGTAACTCTTCTCTGCAGCAATGAGGATAATCCTCAGGTTACGAACCCAGTCCGTGTAATTGCTACCATCATCTTTCAACTTTGCTTTCTCAAGGAACGCATTAAAATTCAACGGAACAACAGCACGAGCCATCTATCTACAAACACACATAGACAAGCAAAATACTATCAGGTACTAAGTTCATGATAAATTTAAGTTCAATTAATCATATTACTAAAGAACTCCCACTTAGACAGACATCTCTCTAGTCATCTAAGTGATTACGTGATCCAAATCAACTAAACCATGTCCGATCATCACGTGAGATGGAGTAGTTTCAATGGTGAACATCTCTATGTTGATCATATCTACTATATGATTCACGCTCGACCTTTCGGTCCCCGTGTTCCGAGGCCATATCTGTATATGCTAGGCTCGTCAAGTATAACCTGAGTATTCCGCGTGTGCAACTGTTTTGCACCCGTTGTATTTGAACGTAGAGCCTATCACACCCGATCATCACGTGGTGTCTCAGCACGAAGAACTTTCGCAACGGTGCATACTCAGGGAGAACACTTCTTGATAATTAGTGAGAGATCATCTTAAAATGCTACCGTCAATCAAAGCAAGATAAGATGCATAAAGAATAAACATCACATGCAATCAATATAAGTGATATGATATGGCCATCATCATCTTGTGCTTGTCATCTCCATCTTCGAAGCACCGTCATGATCACCATCATCACCGGCGCGACACCTTGATCTCCATCGTAGCACCGTTGTCGTTACGCCATCTATTGCTTCTACAACTATCGCTACCGCTTAGTGATAAAGTAAAACAATTACAGGGCGTTTGCATTTCATACAATAAAGCGACAACCATATGGCTCCTGCCAGTTGCCGATAACTTCGGTTGCAAAACATGATCATCTCATACAATAAAATATAGCATCATGTCTTGGCCATATCACATCACAACATGCCCTGCAAAAACAAGTTAGACGTCCTCTACTTTGTTGTTGCAAATTTTACGTGGCTACTACGGGCTTAAGCAAGAACCAATCTCACCTACGCATCAAAACCACAACGATAGTTTGTCAAATAGACTCCGTTTTAACCTTCACAAGGACCGGGCGTAGCCACACTCGGTTCAACTAAAGTGAGAGAGACAGACACCCGCCAGCTACCTTTAAGCACGAGTGCTCGTAACGGTGAAACCAGTCTCGCGTAAGCGTACGCGTAATGTCGGTCCGGGCCGCTTCATCTCACAATACCGCTGAACCAAAGTATGACATGCTGGTAGGCAGTATGACTTATATCGTCCATAACTCACTTGTGTTCTACTCATGCATATAACATCAATGCATAAAACCTAGGCTCTGATGCCACTGTTGGGGAACGTAGTAATTTCAAAAAAATTCCTACGCACACGCAAGATCATGGTGATGATATAGCAACGAGGGGAGAGTGTTGTCTACGTACCCTCGTAGACCGAAGCGGAAGCGTTGACGCAACGTAGAGGAAGTAGTCGTACGTCCTCCGGTTCAACCGATCCAAGTACCGTTACTCCGGCACCTCCGAGTTCTTGACACGCGTACAGCTCGATGACGCACCCTCGATCTCCGATCCAGCAGAGGCGCCGAGGGGGAGTTCCGTCAGCACGACGGCGTGGTGACGATCTTGATGTTCTCCTGTTGCAGGGCTTCGCCTAAGCACCGCTACAATATGACCGAGGTGTAATATCGTGGAGGGGGGCACCGCACACGGCTAAGGAACGATCAATGATCAACTTGTGTGTTCTAGGGTGCCCCCTTAACCCCGTATATAAAGGAGGGAGGGAGGAGGTGGCCGGCCCTAGCGGGGGCGCGCCATGAGGAGGGGGAAACCTACTCCAAGTAGGTTTCCCTCTCTTTTCCTTATCTTATTTGAAGGGGGGAGGAAAGAGTACTAGTATTAGGAAGTAGTACTAGTAGTAGTAATAGGAAGAGGGGGAAGGAGAAAGGAAAGGGGGGGCCGGCCCCCTCCCCAATTCGGATTGGGCTTGGGGGGGCGCGCCCCCTTCCCTTGCTCCTTCTCTCTTCCTCATACATGGGCCCAATAAGGCCCATATACCTCCCGGGGGGTTCCGGTAACCTCCCGGGGCTCCAAACTTCTCCGGAACCTTTCCGGTGTCCAAATATATCCGTCCAATATATCAATCTTTATGTCTCGACCATTTCGAGACTCCTCGTCATGTCCGTAATCATATCCGGGACTCCGAACAACCTTCGGTACATCAAAATACATAAACTCATAATATAACTGTCATCAAAACCTTAAGCGTGCGGACCCTACGGTTCGAGAACGATGTAGACATGACTGAGACACATCTCTGGTCAATAACCAATAGCGGGACCTGGATGCCCATATTGGTTCCTACATATTCTACGAAGATCTTTATCGGTCAAACCGCATAACAACATACGTTGTTCCCTTTGTCATCGGTATGTTACTTGTCCGAGATTCGATCGTCGGTATCCAATACCTAGTTCAATCTCGTTATCGACAAGTCTCTTTACTCGTTCTGTAATACTTCATCTTATAACTAACTCATTAGTTACATGCTTGCAAGGCTTAGGTGATGAGCATTGCCGAGAGGGCCCAGAGATACCTCTCCGACAATCGGAGTGACAGAACCTAATCTCGAATTATGCTAACTCAACATGTACCTTCGGAGACACCTGTAGTACTCCTTTATAATCACCCAGTTACGTTGTGACGTTTGGTAGTACCCAAAGTGTTCCTCCGGTAAACGGGAGTTACACAATTCTCATAGTTACAGGAACATGTATAAGTCATGAAGGAAGCAATAGCAGAATACTAAACGATCAAGTGCTAAGCTAACGGGATGGGTCATGTCAATCACCTCATTCTCCTAATGATGTGATCCCATTAATCAAATGACAACACATGTCAATGGTTAGGAAACATAACCATCTTTGATTAATGAGCTAGTCAAGTAGAGGCATACTAGTGACTATATGTTTGTCTATGTATTCACACATGTATCATGTTTCCGGTTAATACAATTCTAGCATGAATAATAAACATTTATCATGATATGAGGAAATAAATACTAACTTTATTATTGCCTCTAGGGCATATTTCCTTCAAGTAGAACATTACCCCACGCACAAAGGGGTGCAACGAGAACCCTAGCCCTCGGATGAGGTGGGGGCAAAGACTACCCGCTCCCCTGCGTTGGGAGCGGGCACTCGCTGGCTAGCGGCTGGAGTGCGGGCGGCGATGTTGGTGGACAAATACCCTGCGCCATGGAGCTCCGGGATGGTGCCATCCATCACAATGGGACCGCCCCAATGCCCCTTGAGGGTGTCAGCCATGGCTGGTGGGGGAGGATGGACTCGCTAGAGAAAAAGGGTGCGGGGTCGGATCTAGGTGCTAGAGCTAGATGAAGCAGTAGATAGGGATAATGGGAGCGTGGTCAGTTGCGTTGTCCTCCCTTTTGCTCTTATAGGCCAGTGAAAGGCTAGGAGTCCCCCTTACTGCACCGATAACAATGCCACTCCCACCAAAGATGTTGTTAAGCATATGGGGGGAAGCAAAATCTTGTTGATATTCTTAAGAAAATGGGCACGATCTCCACCTCAATGGGGCATGCCAATAAAAAGGTTGTCTCGGGCCATGATTTGAGGGAAGCAGTAATTGCTCAACCCGTTGTGGGGCGAGCCGTTTCAATAAAGTTGTCAGACTAATTGGAGCGGTTCACACGGAGATGGCTGGCCTTCGAGGCTAAGTTAGCCGATCTCTTTGGGCAAGGTACAAGCTCGGTTGAGCCTCGGTTGACGTCGCTCCTTTAAAGGGGTGATCTGGGAATTATGAGGGACTCGTCTGTTGAGCCAAGGACTCCGGATCCAAGGTGGTCATCGGCGGAAAGGTCATCCTCGGCATAGAAGACTAGTTTAGGAGCTACTAACGATGTCCTGGATTAGGGGGTACTTACCTAATCGGCCCATCTCACCGGGTTGGGCCGACGGGCCCTCATTCGTGATTAGGATGGATTCCATAGACCGTACGCAGGAGGAGTAATTAAGACTACCATTACCGAAGACTTGACGTCTACTCCAAGATTTCTCATGCCGCCTTGTTCCTAGATACCGACCTTGTAACCCTAGATACCCTCCCTGGCGTGTATATAAGCCATAGGGTTTAGCCCATAGAAGGAATATCAACGCAATATCATTCACCTAACCTTAGAGTTAGACCACATCTCACGATCTCGAGGTAAATCAACTATGTACTTGATACATCTCCATCATTATAAGAAAAGCAGGACGTAGGATTTTACCTCCATTAAAAGGGCCCGAACCTGGTAAAACATCGTTCTCTGTTCCTGTTACCATCTGTCCGTGATCCACAACTCGGGACCCCCTACCCCGTGGTCTACCGGTTTTGACACTGACAGATAGGATTTCTTTTACTTTTTTTTGAACACAGTGCACATGTATCCTCATCCTTATGAACACATACGCGCACAGACACCCTGTCCCTATGAGCGCCTTCGAGAGACTGAGCTGACACATCATCTTGAAATTAATGAAGTCGTCATAGACGTCTAGAAATGCGAGCACCAATGTCAAGTCTGAGACTTGAACTCTAATGGACATGAGATACCACTATCTTTCTAGCCATCCAACTACATGTTGGTTGGCGAATTTCTTCTCTTTTGAGGTTTGAGGAGCTAAATTGTATCATTTTTGTTTTTGAAACCGCGGCAAAAAGATTTGTCTCGTTTATAAATTAAGAGAGAAAGAAATTCAACGGTAACACGGCAGTGGGGCGCACCCATTGTAAACAGTTTTTTCCCGCGAGTAGGCAATTAAGGAATGCATGTACTCACTCCGCGCTGATTTATAATAAAGTTGTACTAAATCAGCCATAACTAATCTAAAATGGAATCTGGGAAAGAAAGACCGGTCCAAAATGACGTTGCGCTGAGAACTGTAGAGCAGATAAGAGGGTCCACCTGTTTCGAAAGATGCTTTGCAAAAGCCGATCGCCCTTATCTGAAATCGACGCTGATCACGCTTTTAGTATACTATAGATCAAGAACATAGACATGGCATGCAATGGGAATGGAAATCCCAAATCAGGGGGAAACGCAGTGCTGGCGCAGCTCTGCTCCTATGTCCCTCATAGGACATGTTTACGTATATCCTCAAAAAATAAACAAGGAAATAGCAAATATTTACGCCTATAAGAGTTGCTTTGGTTATACTCCACATTTTGGTTCTACAATAATGATTCTGCAGACATATATAATCTCCACCCGCCACAGATATTTCCCTTGTTTCCCAGTTAACTTGAATATTTTTAGTCTCTTAGGATGAACTAGACAACAGATCCTTCGGAAAATTCACAAGTCAGCCAAGAACATAGTAAGACAAGTCAGAAATAAAGAGAGGAAGACTATATGAGACCTTTGTTTGGGGTGGTTGACCCAAGCAGCAGACCGCGGCACACACTGGCAGGGGGGCCTCCTGTAGGAACAGACAAGGTCCATCTTAGACTACAATACTGAGAATTAAACTAAGCATATCCTCAATCCAGCGCGTACAGATCAATTCTGGTTGAGTGTAACAGACCAGATGAGAATGACAAATATATGTAGATATGGATTACAAATCTTCAAGCTCACACCATATGCTTAGTTAGTCAAAGAATGGATTACAAAACCTCAGAAAACATATGTATCTCCCTTTCCACCAATGATATCCAGAAATCTAACTCAAGCTTCAGTAAGTATGTGGTAAAAGAAACTGATGTAGTGCAGAGCTACAAAACCCTTGCAGGGAGAACTTAATCTATCTGCTCAAGTAGGGGGTGCAACTTCAATACACCAAGAGCATTGAGTTGTGCTCACTTGCCTACCAGCCAGACTGTTTTAGAATGTCCAGGGATATCAATTAATTTTTTTTAAATAAAATCTAAAGAGACCAAGCTGTAAATTGGGGCTCAGATGAAGGTTCACCAATTCATGTTGCTTTTATCTCCTATAAAATATATATGGCCTACACTTTTGTTGCTTCATCCATGAGGTATAACTGAACTACCAAGATAAATAGCCCATTATACGCAACAATCCATCAACCTATGGGTTATAGTGTTAAGAACAAGAAAATGAAGTGCATGCAGTTACGTCGCTAGGGGCATGCTTGATTTATTACTGAAAGTCGGCTAGCCAAAGTTTTGGCAAGCCAATATTTGGCAAAACCAGAACTTGCCAACATTGACAACTTGGCTAAAGGTTACCACAAAATTTTGTTGGCCAATCGGCTTCCGGGTGGAGTGGTGGACAACACAAAGGTTGATGTCGCCAGCCCGGGTTCGAGTCCCTCATCCCCTATAAGAACAAGATGGGGTGGGTTGGGGTGGGAGGGGGGGAGTCTCCCCTCTGCTCTCATTCTTTTCAAACATGGCATGCCAAATATTGGCATCAAACTAAGCACGCGCTACAAATGCAACAGACAGTGGAATCAAGATATCGAGCAATACTAAAGAGCTCCGTCAATTAATTTGGGTCGGAGGGAGTACCAAATTCTGGTAATAAAATGGAGTGAATATCAGGTAAAAAGGAGGTAACTAAAGCTCCATGACAAATGTCAGAGATACTGAAAGAAAAAGCTTAAAAGATAGTCGTTACCTTCACTAATTTTACTTACCCGCCAATTTTGGCTTATGGAGCAAAACTAGGAGATGGCCATGCCATGCATATAAATGATCTTCCACTATGGATACTCCAAGTTATGTTACACAACATCAAATCATTTTATTAGAAACATGTGTAACCTATCAGAGTACAGTCAAAGCATCTTCTTTCCATGCTATGCAAATATACAGTGCAATTATTGTTTTATGTTTGCTAAGCCGATTCGGAAAGTATGCAATCACAACAAGCAAATGCAGACTTGGCGACTTGCACAAGAGTACTTAGACACCTCAGAGCTACAATAAGAAGCAGAACTAAACTGTTCTCCAACAATTTCATATAAGAAACAGTCACGGATTAATGCCCATGTAAATAACAGGACAGTTACACCCCACCTAATAAGGATCATAAGTTCATAACCTTCATACAATTTTAGCAATGCAACAGGTCCAACGACCAAATTCCTTTACTTTACCTATATATTTAGAAACTACTCCGTACATCCCAACATATCAACAGAAGAGATAGTACACTGTACCTTATCTAAAACATCCACAACAACACCACTTACGAATTATAAAAATGACATTTTTACGAATCACCGAAGAAAAGAAATGTGATCAATGCATAAGAACACTTAAAATACCTCACCGCTACAATGAAGCAAAATTGAACTGTTTCCTGCAATTTCATATAAAAAGACCTTCATAGATCATTACCCATGTATACATAACAGGACAAGTACACCCCACTAAGGATCATAACCTTGATACAATTAGCAATCCTACAAGCCCAATAACCAAATTCTTTAACTTTAAACTACTCACCAACTCCATGGCAACACATCATCTAAAGAGATACTACACTGAACTTCATCTAAAATGTTCCACCATAACACAGTTCTGAGTTATGAAGCAGAGATTTTTAGCCATTCACATAAGAAAGAAACGCGATCAGAACATCGGAGAACAAAAGAGATGACCACATCTGAATCCCTTCCCATTTGAATCTCCGCCATATCAGCATTCACCTCTGCAAGAAGACAGGCGCATCTTCAGAGCCAAATCAAAGAAATGAACCGAATTGCGACAAGAAGAATCAAACGATCCCTTGTTCCTTACCTCCTCGATCTTGTACGAGTCCGGCGTCAAATCCTCTAGGGACAATCCAGGGCACAGCAACTGCAATTCCAACAATAACAAGAACAAAAACTCGAATAAGACGCCAAATTCAAACACCGAAAACTTGAGAATTACAAACGCAGGTCCGATCCTTACGTCGAGCTGGCGCTGCACCGGGCGAGAGCGCTTCTTGGGCCGGCGCGGGGGTCGCGTGCCGCGGAAGAAGGCAAAGTCCTGGGCGATCTCCTCCTTGGACAGCACGATGGAAAACCCCCGCTTCTTGGTCTGCGCAGGCCGCGCCGGCGCATGCTCCGCCGCAGCATCGGCCGCGGCCTCCGGCCCGACCGCACCGGGCGCGGCAGTGGCGGAGCGGCGGGTGCGGAGGTTCCAGGGCCGCTGAGGGGGGCGCTGGGGCGAACCGCCTCCGGCACCGCCATCCGTGGAACGGCGGGCCTTCTCCTTGTCCGGGGAGGGGGTGTGCGGAGGCGGAGGCGGAGGCGCCGAGGCGGGGTCCTTGGAGCATCGGAGGAGGCGGTGCGTGCCCCAGCTGAGCGTGGGGAAGGAGAAGCTGTGGAGCCGCCTGCGGTACGGCTGCGCGGGAGCCGGGGCATCCGAGGGAGACGGCGAGAGATTGGCGACGCGGCGGCGGTCGTGGTCGTCGTCTGCTGCGGCGGCCATGGAGACCATAGGAGGGAGGGGCAGCCGGGTAGCGCGTCGGGGAGGAGAGGAGGGAGGGAAAGAAGGGGGCGGAAGGAAGCGAGGAAGCCGAGACGGGGGGATGAGGACTAGGGAGAAAGAAAGGTGGGATTTTTAAAACGGGGAAAGGCCAGTTTCTTCCGAAAATTTCTTCTTTTCTACCCCTGCTGCCTTGGGATTTCGTCTGCGGGGCTCCTTCCAGAATTGCGTGTGCGTTGGACGTCTGGGCCTCCCTCGCCTTTGGTGTGTCGCGCGCCTGATCGGTGTGGCGCGAGCGGGCGGCGGTCGCCTTCCTCCCCTTCTCTCTCTCTGTCTCGCCCCGTCGGGTGCGGGGGTTACGGAGGAAACGGACGTGGTGTCATCACGTGTTCGCGGGTAGCGGCGGGTCGAGCCGCCGCCATCAGACGTAACGCCGGGGGCCCAGGCACCCAGCCCGTTCTGGCTCGATCGGTGCCTCTTTCGGTCTTTTCGATGTGCAAGACTTTTATTTTCTTTGGCGGCGAGATGTGCACAACGAAAAATTGGGGGTGAAAGACATGTGACGATCATTGAGAAGGAAAGTCCCAGTCCACCAAAATTCAAGTGCTAAACTTGATATTGGTGCTCGCTTTATTCCTAAACATATTTCAGGTTTCAGGTGATGTTCGTTCAGTGAAAGAAGACATTTCGACTGCGAGACGTCTATGGTGACTTCGTAAAATCTCAAGATGCTATGTCGACTTAGTCTCTTAAAAGTGTGCATGCGTGCGTTCATAGGGGTGGGTGTATTTGAGCGACTTTGATTGTATTGTGTTAAAAAAACACGCATTAGGGCAACTCCAAGCGGGAGACCCAAACGGACACGAAATATGTTCTTTTTTGTTCATCCGAGTCATCAAACAGACATGTGGACACGGATGGTGCACCCAACGGTGCTACCCCATTTGAAACAAACATGTCCTAGCCCCTTCATCATCGGAGAAGAAATGTTGTCAGACACAACAAGCAACACAAGGAACTGCAGTGGATAGGAGAGGTCTCTTGAGAGGATCTCGGCGGTGCCTTGCCCTTGCTCGTGCCAACGGGGATTGAGGTGGAGCGCCATGGAGAGACCACGGCTCGGCAACACACCAAAGACCTGGATCCATCACGCGGGCGCCACCGACGGCTGCCTCGGCTCGTCAATGGTGGTGGCCTCCTGGAACGGCGTCGCGGCGGGAGGAGGATGACCAAAGCGACTGGACGTGTTGGGCGGGGACGGGCGGCGCCCCGGCGGCTGCATGCTGCATCGGCAGTTCCCCGGCGCACGTGTGGTGATGCTCCGAACGCGAAGGGACACAGGTGGGTGGGTGAATATTCCAAAGAGGTTATTGAAAACCAATTTTTTTAAGAACAAGATCCGAAAAAAAGAAATATAAAATCGTTTGAATTTTGTTGATGGGTCGTTAGAGATGTTAAAAGTGATTCTCATAATAAGAAACCTTGTAATCAAGGAACGTAAAAAAATGCATAAAATTAAAAATTATTATTGAATGGCCAGAAATCTGGCTTTATGTCTTTTAACATATGTGCTCTAGAAATGAAGTTTTAAGACCATCTACAGTTGGGCGCTCCAAACCGGCTTCAACGCTCGGGCGGTTCACCCGATCACTAACCGATTATGAAATTTTGACCTAGACGGACGCCTCTAACGCCCGGGCTGGTCGGCACCCCTCATATCCAGCCCAAATATGGGGCGGATATGGGGGCCCCCAGGCGCGCCCGTCACGTCGGACCCGACAGCCCGACCCCATCGCAAATTGCACCAAATCCACCCCCGAATCTGTCGGATCCATTTTCTCTCTCCTCTCTTCTTCCTCCTTCGCGCTATCCGTCTCGCAGCTCCGCCGCCGCGTGCGCTTTGCTACCGTTCCTAACCTCTATGTAGCCAGCTTCGGCAGGCCAATCCTCTCTCTTGTCCTCGCCGCGGGGGACATCATCGCTGGCCCAAACGCCACCGATGTACGTCCGACAACTCACTGGTCCCGACTTGCGCTTGATGTGTTCGACACATTGTCTGAATGGATTTTTTATGATTTTATTAGGGAAAACGATATATTCCGATGCTTCGTCAGACGAGGAGTATGGACCGACGGAGCTTGATCAAATGATTCAAGATGAGTTCTTTGATTCCTCGGATTCGGACGAAGAAGTGGACATGATCATGCTCATGAGCATGCAAGAGGAAATGTGCCGGCAAGTGAAGCATATTCTCAACTTCAAGGGCTCAATCAAAGGGAGAAGAGTGATCAATCAGGATAGGGTGTCCGGAGCTTGGCTACTGCAGAGGGACTACTTTGCTCTGATGATCCATGGTTTCGTCGCCGTTTTTGCATGTGGAAATCCATTGTTTTGCACATTGTGGAGGGAGTGGAGGCACATGATGACTACTTCAAGCTCACAAGGGATTGTTGTGCAACTTTCTTTCTCTACCAAACAGAAGTGCACGGCTGCTTTGAGTATGCTTGCACTTGGTACTGCCTCAGATGTCGTTGTGAGATGGTCAGGATGGGGGAGAGCACATGCCGGAAGACTACTGTCAAGTTTATCCGCGCCGTGGTGTAGGTGTTTGGAGTTGAGTATCTCAGAGAACCAAATGCGCAGGACACAGAGAAGTTGTTGGCTATTGGAGAGGCCGGGGGGTTCCAGGAATGCTCGGATCAATTGATTGCATGCATTGGCAATGGAAGAACTATCCCAAAGGATTGCGGGGAATGTATCAAGGTCACACCAAAGAGGCCACCATCACATGACTTCTGGATTTGGCATGCTTTCTTTGGAATGTCTGGTTCTCACAACGACATCAACGTGCTTCAATGATCTCTAGTGTTCAGGAGGCTTTGCAATGGGGAATCACCGCCGTGCAACTGCACCGCAACGGCCGAGACTACAACTGAGATACTATCTTGCCGATGGCATCTTGTTGGTGCAATGATAGGCCCCTTATGTTTTGGAGTTTGTTGACATAAACAGTATGGGACTTATGTGTTTGCTAGTGTACACATAGTAACAGGTCCCTGATGTATCGAGGAGTTTGATGAAAACGACGAAGATAATCTCCCTACATAGCAGCGAAGGTTATCACCGAATATAAAAGCTAACGAGAGTCACCCCTAAAAATTGCTGAAGGTAATCAATTGGTTCGGTGATTGTTTGAAGCAAATGACTGCGCTCGAGGAAGAATGAAGACGAAGTGAAGATGTAGCATTTATTTCGTTGTTCTTCTTGTTTCATTGAGTCATAGGACCATTGTACTATCAAGAGGGGTATAGTGTTTCGAAGCTTTGATTCTCTGATGCTAAACCTGTTGGGGAATGTTGCATGGGAAACAAAAAATTTCCGATGCTCACCAAGATCAATCTAGGAGATGAACATCTACGAGAGGAGAGACTGCATCTACATACCCTTGTAGATCGCTAAGCGGAAGAGTTAAGAAACGCGGTTGATGTAGTCGAACGTCTTCGCGATCCAATCACGATCCATCCCGAACTCCGATATAGTGCCGAAAGGACGGCACCTCCACGTTCAAAACACGTATGATTTGATGAAGCCTTTACCTCTTCGATCTAGCGAGCGATGGTGAAGTAGTAGCTTGAGTCCTCCGGCAGCACAACAGCGTGGTGGCGGTGGTGGTGGCGGAATCTCAGCAGAGCTTCGCTAAGCACTACAGAGAAGAAGAGGGATGTGAGGGAGAGGAGAGGCAGTGCCGTGGCATGGAGATGTGCTCTAGGGGGTACGGCTGCCCTCTCTCTACCTCTCTATATATAGGGGGAGGTAGGAGGGGTGGGCGCCCCTAGGGTTTCCCCTAAGGGGGGCGGCGGCCACGGCAGATGGATCTCCCCTAGGGTGACTGACCCCCCCAAGCCGGGAGGTGGGAAGCCCTAGGGGGGCGCCCCCAACCCTCATGGTTACGTGAGATGGGGTGAGGGGGCACTCATCCCCTTAGCGGGCTGGTTTGGCCCCTCCCCTTAGCCCATGGGGCCCCCCAACACTTTCCAGGACCCCCCCCCCCCCCGAAACCCCTTTCGGTGACGCTGGTCATCACCCAATACCCCCGGAACAATTCCGAACTCCAATACCCTTCGTCCAATATATCGATCTTCACCTCTGGACCATTTCGGAGTTCCTCGTCGCGTACGGGATCTCATCCGAGACTCCGAACAACCTTCGGAAACCACCATAATGACTCAACTATACTTATATTGTCACCAAATGTTAAGTGTGTAGACCCTGCGGGTTCGAGAACTATGCAGACATGACCGAGACACCTCTACGGTCAATAACTAATAGCGGGACCTGGATGCCCATAATGGTTCCTACATATTCTATGAATATCTTATCGGTCGAACCTCGATGTCAAGGATTCAGCTAATCCCGTATGTAGTTCCCTCTGTATATCAGTATGTTACTTGCCCGAGATTCGATCGTCGGTATCTCCATACCTAGTTCAATCTTGTTACCGGCAAGTCTCTTTACTCGTTTCGTAATACAAGATCCCATGACTAACTCATTGGTCACATTGCTTGCAAGCTTCTTGTGATGTTGTATTACCGGGAGGGCCTAGAGATACCTCTCTGTCATACGGAGTGACAAAACCCAGTCTTGATCCATGCCAACTCAACAAATACCCTCGGAGATACCTGTAGAGCACCTTTATAGTCACCCCTGTTCAAGAATTCATCCGATTAACCAGTTAACTTGCCGATTAATCCCAACTCCTAGAGCACCTTTATAGTCACCCATGTTCAAGAATTCATCCGATTAACCAGTTAACATGCCGATTAATCCCAACTCTTAGGGTCACAGAGTAGCCGATAAACTAATAAATCGTCCGATTAATTGATTAAATGGCCGATTAACTTGCCAATTAGCCTATTAATCCCCTACTCGCCAGCCAGCCGAGCAGCTACCAGTTAACGATTTCCTCAACAATGATAGTCACCCAGTTACGTTGCGACGTTTGGTACACACAAGGTATTCCTCGGGTGTAAGTGAATTGCATGATCTCATGGTCATAGGAACATATATACTTGACATCCAGAAAACTATGGCAATAAACTTGACACGATCATATGCTACATTTATAGTTTGGGTCTTGTCCATCATATCATATCCTAATGACGTGATCCCATTATCAAATGACAGCTCATGTCCATGGCTAGGAAACCATAGCCATCTTTGATCAACGAGCTAGTCCGGTAGAGGCTTTCTAGGGACATGTTGTTGTCTATGTATCCACACATGTATCTGCGTTTCCGATCAATACAATTATAGCATGGATAATTATCATGAACAAGGAAATATGATAATAACCAATTTATTATTGCCTCTAGGGCATATTTCCAATAGTCTCCCACTTGCACTAGAGTCAATAATCTAGTTCACATCACCATGTGATTAACACTCATAGTTCACATTGCCATGTGACTAACACCCAAAGAGTTAACTAGAGTCAATAATCTAGTTCACATCATCATGTGATTAACACTCAATGAGTTTTGGGGTTTGATCATGTTATGCTTGTGAGAGAGGTTTTAGTCAAGGGGTCTGCAACATTCAGATTCGTATGTACTTCACAAATCTCTATGTCATATTGTAGATGCTGCTGCCACGCTCCACTTGGAGCTATTACAAATGGTTGCTCCACTATACGTATCCGGTTTTCTACTCAGAGTCATCCGAATAGGTGTTAAAGCTTGCATCGATGTAACCCTTTACACCGAATTCTTTATCACCTCCATAACCGAGAAACATTTCCTTATTCCTCAAAGGACAATTTTGACCGCTGTCCAGTGATCCACTCCTGGGTCACTTTTGTACCCCCTTGCCATGTGGCAAGGCACACATCAGGTGCGGTACACAGCATGGCATACCATATAGAGCCTATGGCTAAGGCATAGGGGGCGACCTTCCTCCTTTCTCTTTCTTCTGACATGGTCTAGCTTTGAGTCTTACTCAATTTCATACCTTACAACTCAGGCAAGAACTCTTTCTTTCACTGATCCATTTTGAACTCCTTAAAATCATGTTAAGGTATGTGCTCTATGAAAGTCTTATCAGGCATCTTGAATCTCTATAGATCTTGTTGCCCACTATGTAAGCAGCTTTACCCAGGTCTTCCTTTGAAAAACTCCTTTCAAACAACCCTTTATGCTTTCCAGAAATTCTACATCATTTCTAATCAACAATATGTCATCCACATATACTTATCAGAAATGTTGTAGTGCTCCCACTCACTTTCTTGTAAATACAAGTTTCTTGCAAACTTTGTATAAACCCAAAAGCTTTGATCACCTCATCAAAGCTTATGTTCCAACTCCGAGATGCTTGCTCCAGTCCATAGAAGGATCGCTGGAGCTTGCATACCTTTTAGCATACTTAGGATTGACAAAACCTTCTGGCTGTATCACATACAACCTTTCCTCACGGAAACCGTCAAGGAAACTTTGTTTTAACTCCATCTGCCAGATTTCATAAATGAAAAAGGCAGCAACTGCTAACATAATTCCAACAGACTTTAGCATCGCTATGAGTGAGAAAGTCTCATCATAGTCAACTCCTTGAACTTGTCGGAAACTTCTTTGCGACAAGTCAAGCTTCATAAATGGTGACATTACCATAAACGTATGTCTTCTTCTTAAAGATACATTTATTCTTAATGGCTTGCCGATCATCGGGCAAGTCCACCAAAGTCCATACTTTGTTCTCATACATGGATCCTATCTCGAATTTCATGGCTCCTAGCCATTTGTTGGAATCCGGGCCCACCATCGCTTCTGCATAGCTCGTAGGTTCACCGTTGTCCAACAACATGACCTCTAAGAAAAGGTTACCGTACCACTCAGGAGCTGTATATACCCTCGTCGACCTCCGAGGCGAGGTAAATATGCCCTAGAAGCAATAATAAAGTTGTTATTTTATATTTCGTTACTTCATGACAAATGTTTATTATTCATGCTAGACTTGTATTAACCGGAAACTTGATACATGTGTGAATACATATACAAGAAAACCGTGTCCCTAGTATGCCTCTACTAGACTAGCTCATTGATCAAAGATGGTTAAGTTTCCTAGCCATGGACATGAGTTGTCATTTGATAAACGGGATCACATCATTAGTGGAATGATGTGATGGACAAGACCCATCCGTTAGCTTAGCATAATGATCGTTCAGTTTTATTGCTACTGCTTTTTTTGTGTCAAATATATATTCCTCCGACTATGAGATTATGCAACTCCCGGACACCGTAGGAATGCCTTATGTGCTATCAAACGTCACAACATAACTGGGTGATTATAAAGATGCTCTACAGGTATCTTCGAAGGTGTTTGTTGGGTTGACATAGATCGAGATTAGGATTTGTCACTCCGAGTATCGGAGAGGTATCTTTGGGCCCTCTCGGTAATGCACATCATATGAAGCCTTGCAAGCAATGTGACTATGAGTTGGTTATGGGATGATGCACTATGGAACGAGTAAAGAGACTTGCCAGTAACAAGATTGAACTAGGTATGAAGATACCGACGATCAAATCTCAGGCAAGTAACATACCGATGACAAATGGAATAACTATGTTGACATTGCGGTTCGAACGATAAAGATCTAGTAGAATATGTGGGAACCAATATGAGCATCCAGGTTCCGCTATTGGTTATTGACCGGAGAGGTGTCTCGGTCATGTCTACATAGTTCTTGAACCCGTAGAGTCCGCACGCTTAACGTTCGATGATGATAGGTATTATATGAGTTATGTGTTTTGGTAACCGAAGGTTGTTTAGAGTCCCGGGTGAGATCATGGACATGATGAGGAGTCTCGAAATAGTCAAGAGGTAAAGATTGATATATTGGAAGGTTATATTCGGACACCGGAATGGTTACAGAAAGGTTCAGACATTTTTTGGAGTACCGGATTAGGGGAGGGGGCGCACCCCCCTTTCCTTCTCCTCTTCCCTCTCCCTTCCCCCTTTTCCCCCTCCGGAAGAAGGAAAAAGAGGGGGGGGATCCTACTAGGACTGGAGTCCTAGTAGGACGCCCCCTCCTTGGTGCGCCCCTTGTGTCCGGCCTCCTCCCCTCCTCCTCTATATACAGGGGTAGGGGGGCACCCCAAAGTACATCAATTGTTTAGCCGTGTGCGGTGCCCCCCTCCACCGTTTACTCCTCCGGTCATATTATCGTAGTGCTTAGGAGAAGCCCTACGCGAATCACTTCACCAACTTCGTCATCACGCGGTCGTGCTGACGGAACTCATTGACTTCTTCGTGCCTCTACTGGATCAAGAGTTCGAGGGACGTCATCAAGCTGAATGTGTGCAGAATTCGGAGGTGTTGTACGTTTGTACTTGATCGGTTGATTCGAGAAGACGTTCGACTACATCAACCATGTTAAGTTAACGCTTCCGCTTTTGGTCTACGAGGGTACGTGGGCACACTCTCCCCTCTTGTTGCTATGCATCTCCTAGATAGATCTTGCGTGAGCGTAGGAATTTTTTTGAAATTGCATGCTACGTTTCCCAACAGTGGCATCCGAGCCAGGTCTATGCGTAGATGATATGCACGAGTAGAACAAAAAGAGTTGTGGGCGGTGATCGTCATACTGCTTACCACCAATGTATTATTTTGATTCAGCAGTATTGTTGGATGAAGCGGCCCGGATCAACCTTACATGACTGCGTTCTTGAGACCGGTTCCACCGACAGACATGCAACTAGTTTTGCATAAAGGTGGCTGGCGGGTGTCTGTTTCTCCAACTTTACTTGAATCAAAAGCGGTCGGTCCTTGTGAAGGTTAAAACAGCAAACTTGATAAATCACCGTTGTGGTTTTTGTGCCGTAGGTATGTACGGTTCATGCTACAAGCCCGTAGTAGACACGTAAAACTTGCAACAAACAAAGTAGAGGACGCCTAACTTGTTTTTGCAGGGCATGCTGTGATGTGATATGGTCAAGCCATGATGTGATATAAAGATTGTTGTATGAGATGATCATGTTTTGTAAAAGTTATCAACAACTGGCAGGAGCCATATGGTTGTCGCTTTATTGTATGAAATACAAGCGCTATGTAATTGCTTTACTTTATCACTAAGCGGTAGCGATAGTCGTAGAAGCAACGGTTGGCGAGACGACACCATGACGCTATGATGGAGATCAAGGTGTCAAGCCGGTGACGACGGAGATCATGATGTTGCTTCGATGATGGAGATGAAAAGCACAAGATGATGATGGCCATATCATGTCACATATTTTTGATTGCATGTGATGTTTATCTTTTATGCATCTTATTTTGCTTTGTACAGCGGTAGCATTATAAGATGACCCCTCACTAAAATTTCAAGGTATAAGTGTTCTCCCCGAGTATGCACCATTGCGGAAGTTCTTCATGCTGAGACACCACGTGATGATCGGGTCTGATAAGCTCTACGTTCAAATACAATGGGTACAAGCCAAATTTTGCACACGCGGAATACTCGGGTTAAACTTGAAGAGCCTAGCATATACAGATATGGCCTCAGAACACTGGAGACCGAAAGGCCGAACGTGAATCATATAGTAGATATGATCAACATAGTGATGTTCACCATTGATGACTACTCCATCTCACGTATCATTTAGATGACTTGAGGGATGTCTATCTAAGTGGGAGTTCTTAAGTAATATGATTAATTGAACTTTAATTTATCATGAACTTAGTCCTCATAGTATTTGCAAATTTTGTTGTAGATCAATAGCTCATGTTATAGCTCCCTTATGTTTTTATATTCCTAGAGAAAACTAAGTTGAAAGATGATAGAAGCAATGATGTGGACTGGGTTCGTGATCTGAGGTTTATCCTCATTGCTGCATAGAAGAATTATGTCCTTGATGTACTGCTAGGTGACAGACCTATTGCAGGAGCAGATGCGAATTTTATGAACGTTTGGCTAGCTCAATATGATGACTACTTGATAGTTTAGTGCACCATGCTTTACGGCTTAGAACCGGGACTTCAAAAACATTTTGAACGCCAGGGAGCATATGAGATGTTTCAAGGGCTGAAATTGGTATTTCAGACTCATGCCTGTGTCGAGAGGTATAAGACCTCTGACAAGTACTTCTCCTAAAAGATAGACGAGAATAGCTCAGTTAGTGAGCATGTGCTCAGAATGTTTGGGTACTACAATCGCTTGAATCAAGTGGGAGTTAATCTTCCAGATAATATAGTGATTGACAGAGTTCTCTAGTCACTGTCACCAAGTTACTCAAACTTCGTGATGAACTATAATATGCAAGCGATGACGAAAACAATTCCCGAGCTCTTCGTGATGCTGAAATCGACGAAGGTGGAAATCAAGAAAAAGCATCAAGTGTTGATGATTAAAGAAGACCACTATTTCAGGAAAAGGGCAAAGGTAAAAAGAAGGGGAACTTCAATAAGAATGACAAGCAAGTTGTCACTCCCGGGAAGAAACAGAAAAATGGACCCAAGCCTGAAACTGAGCGCTTCTACTGCAGAGGAAATGGTCACTAGAAGCGGAACTACCCCAAATATTTGGCGGATAAGAAGGATGGCAAAGTGAACAAAGATATATTTGATATACATGTTATTGATGTGTACCTTACTAGTGCTCATAGTAGCCCCTGGGTATTTGATACCTGTTCAGTTGCTAATATTAGTAACTCGAAACAGGAGTTGCAGAATAAAGAGACTAGTTGAGGGTGAAGTGACGATGTGTGTTGGAAGTGGCTCCAAGATTGATATGATCATCATCGCACACTCCCTATACTTTCGGGATTAGTGTTGAACCTAAATACATGTTATTTGGTGTTTGTGTTGAGCATGAATATGATTAGATCATGTTTATTGCAATACAATTATTCATTTAAGATAGAGAATAATTGTTATTCTGTTTACATGAATAAAACCTTCTATGGTCATACACCCAATGTTAATGGCTTATTGAATCTCGATCGTAGTGATACACATATTCATAATGTTGATGCCAACAGATGCAAAGTTGATAATGATAGTACAACTTATTTGTGGCACTACCATTTGGGTCATATTGGTATAATGCACATGAAGAAACTCCATGCAGATGGACTTTTGGAATCACTTGATTATGAATCATTTGATACTTGCGAACCGTGCCTTATGGGCAAGATGACGAAAACTCCGTTCTCCAGAACAATGGAACGAGCTAGTGACTTATTGGAAATAATACATACCGATGTATGCGGTCCAATGAGTGTTGATGCTCGTGGCGGGTATCATTATTTCCTGACCTTCACAGATGAATTGAGCAGATATGGGTATATATAATCAATGAAACACAAGTCTGAAACATTTGAAAAGTTCAAAGAATTTCAGAGTGAAGTAGAGCATCATCGTAACAAGAAAACAAAGTTTCTACGATCTGATCATGGAGGAGAATATTTGAGTTATGAGTTTGGCCTTCATTTAAAACAATGTGGAATAGTTTCATAGCTCACGCCACTTGGAACAGCACATCGTAATGGTGTGTCTGAACGTCATAACTGCACTTTTATTGGATACGGTGTGATCTATGATGTCTCTTACTGATCTACCACTATCGTTTTGGGGTTATGCATTAGAGACAGCTGCATTCACTTTAAACAGGGCACCGTCAAAGTCCATTGAGACGACACCATATAAACTTTGGTTTGGCAACAAACCTAAGCTGTCATTTCTTAAAGTTTGGGGATGCAATGCTTATGTCAAAAGGCTTCAGCCCGATAAGATCAAACCCAAATCGGAGAAATGTGTCTTCATAGGATACCCTAAGGAAACAATTGGGTACACCTTCTACCACAAGTCCTAAGGCAAAAAATTTGTTGCTAAGAATGGAACCTTTGTAGAGAAGGAGTTTCTCTCGAAACAAGTGAGTGGGAGGAAAGTAGAACTTGATGAGGTAGTTGTACCTGCTCTCAATTTGGAAAGTAGCTCATCTGAGAAATATGTTCTTGTGATGCCTACACCAACTAGAGAGGAAGCTAATGATAAAGATCATGAAACTACAGACCAAGTTGTTGCAGAACCTCATAGGTTTGGCAGAGCATAATCCGCACTAGAGTGGTACGGTAATCCTGTTCTGGAGGTCATGTTACTTGACCATGAAGAACTTACAAACTATGAATAAGCTATGATGAGCCCAGATTCCGATAAATGGCTTGAGGCCATGAAATCTGAGATAGGATCCATGTATGAGAACAAAGTGTGGACTTCGATGGATCTGCCCGATGATCGGCGACCCATAGAGAATAAATGGATCTTCAAGAAGAAGACTGACGTTGATGGTAATGTTACTGTCTATAAAGCTTGACTTGTTGCAAAGGGTTTTCGACAAGTTCAAGGAGTTGACTATGATGAGACGTTCTCACCCGTAGCGATGCTTAAGTATGTCCAAATCATGTTAGCAATTGCCGCATTTTATGATTATGAAATCTAGCAAATGGATGTCAAAACTGCATTCCTTAATGGATTTCTTAAAGAAGAGTTGTATATGATGCAACCAGAATGTTTTGTCGATCCTAAAGGTGCTAACAAAGTGTGCAAGCTCCAACGATCAATTTATGGACTGGTGCAAGCATCTCAGAGTTGGAATATACAATTTGATGAGTTGATCAAAGCATATAGTTTTATACAGACTTGCGGTGAAGCCTGTATTTACAAGAAAGTGAGTGGGAGCACTACAACCTTTCTGATAAGTATATGTGAATGAAATATTGTTAATCAAAAATGATGTAGAATTTTCTGGAAAGCATAAAGGAGAGTTTGAAAGGAGTTTTTCAAAGAAAGATCCGGTGAAGCTGCTCACATATTGGGCATCAAGATCTACAGAGATAGATCAAGACGCTTGATAAAAAAATTCAATGAGTACATACCTTGATAAGATTTTGAAAGAGTTCAAAATGGATCAGCCAAAGAAGGAGTTCTTGTCTATATTACAAGGTGTAAAGTTGAGTAAGACTCAAATCCCGACCACGACAGAAGATAGAAAGAGAATGAAAGTCATTCCCTATGCCTCGGTCATAGGTTCTAGAAAGTATGCCATGCTATGTACCAGACCAGATGTGTGCTTTGCTATGAGTTTGGCAAGGGGGTACGACAGTGATCCAGGTGTGGATCACTAGATAGCGGTCAAAGTTATCCTTAGTTACCTAAGAGGACTAAGGAAATATTTCTTGGTTATGGAGGTGATAAAGAGTTCGTCATAAAGAGTTATGTTGATACAAGCTTCTACGCCAGTCCAGATGAATCTGAGTCTCAATCTGGATACATATTTAAAGTGGGAGCAATTAGCTAGAGTAGCTCCATGCAGAGCGTTGTAGACATAGAAAATTTGCAAAATACATACGGCTATGAATGTAGCAAACCCATTGACTAAACTTCTCTCACGAGCAAAACATGATCACACCTTAGTACTCTTTGGGTGTTAATCACATAGCAATGTGAACTAGATTATTAACTCTACTAAACCCTTTGGGTGTTGGTCACATGGTTATGTGAACTATGGGTGTTAATCACATACAGATGTGAACTATTAGTGTTAAATCACATGGCGATGTGAACTGGATTATTGACTCTAGTGCAAGTGGGAGACTGAAGGAAATATGCCCTAGAGGCAACAAGTTGTTATTTTATATTTCCTTACTTCATGATAAATGTTTATTATTCATGCTAGAATTGTATTAACCGGAAACTTCATACATGTGTGAATACATAGACAAAAACACTGTGCCCCTAGTATGCCTCTACTAGACTAGCTCGTTGATCGGAGATGGTTAAGTTTCCCAGCCATGGACATGAGTTGTCATTTGATAAACGGGATCACATCATTAGTGGAATGATGTGATGGACAAGATCCATTCGTTAGCTTAGCATAATGATCGTTCAGTTTTATTGCTACTGCTTTCTCGTGTCAAATATATATTCCTTCGACTATGAGATTATGCAACTCCCGGACACCGGAGGAATGCCTAGTGTGCTATCAAACGTCACAACATAACTAGGTGATTATAAAGATGCTCTACAGGTATCTCCGAAGGTGTTTGTTGGGTTGGCATAGATCGAGATTAGGATTTGTCACTCCGAGTATCGGAGAGGTATCTCTTGGCCCTCTCGGTAATGCACATCATATGAAGCCTTGCAAGCAATGTGACTAATGAGTTAGTTACGGGATGATGCACTACGGAACGAGTAAAGAGACTTGCCAGTAACGATATTGAACTAGGTATGAAGATACCGACGATTGAATCTCGGGCAAGTAACATACCATGACAAAGGGAATAACTATGTTGACATTGCGGTTCGACCGATAAAGATCTTCATAGAATATGTGGGAACCAATATGAGCATCCAGGTTCCGCTATTGGTTATTGACGGGAGAGGTATCTCGGTCATGTCTACATAGTTCCTGAACCCGTAGGGTCCGCACACTTAACGTTTGATGACGATAGGTATTATATGAGTTATGTGTTTTGGTGACCGAAGGTTGTTCGGAGTGTTGGGTGAGATAACGGACATGACGAGGAGTCTCTAAATGGTCGGGAGGTAAAGATTGATATATTGGAAGGTTATATTCGGACACCGAAATGGTTTCAGAAAGGTTCGTATATTTTTCGGAGTACCGAGAGGTTACCGAAACCCCCCCGGGAATTGTTGGGCCTACATGGGCCATAGGAGAGAGGGGAGGGAGCCCACAAGGGGTGGCCGCGCCCCCCTCCCATGGGGAGTCCGAATTGGAATAGGGGAGGTGGCGCGCCTGATACGTCTCCAACGTATCTATAATTTATGAAGTATTCATGCCATGTTTACAATAATTTTATATGGTTTTGGTACGATTTGCATCGTACTAACCCGGACTGACGATGTTTTCAGCAGAACTACCATGGTATTGTTTTTGGTGCAGAAATCAAAGTTCTCCAAACACCATGAAACTTTTTGTGGATTTTTATGGACCAAAAGACCACCAATGGGCCAGAGCAGCACCTGGGGGGGTGCCCCGAGAGGGGCGCAAACCACCAGGGCACGCATGGGCCCCCAGGCGCTCCTTGGTGGGTTGTGCCCACCTCGGTGGCCTCTTGTACCCTTTCTCCGCCCTATAAATTCCCAAATATTTTGAAAAAACCTCGGGGAGACCCTAGATCGGAAGTTCCGCCGCCGCAAGCCTTAGTAGCCTCCGAAAACCAATCGGGACTCCATTCCGGCACCCTACCGGAGGGGGGAATCATCTCCGGTAGCCATCTTCATCATCCCGGCGGCCACCATGATGAGGAGGGAGTAGCCCACCCTCGGGGCTGAGGGTTTGTACCAGTAGCTATGTGTTTAATCTCTCTCGCGCGTGATCTTGAGATGTCACGATCTTGATGTATCATGGGCTTTGTTAACATAAATGGATTATATGATGTTTCTCCCCTCTCTACACTTGTTGTGATGAATTGAGTGTTTACCCTTTGAAGTTTTGTCTTGTCGGATTGAATGTTCAGATCTGAGAACACATGATATATGTCTTGCATATGAATACCCGTGGTGACAATGGGGTATTATTTTGATTCACTTGATATATGTTATGCCACTCAACTTGCGGATTCCCGAGGTGACTTTGGGGTAATCTATGCATATGGGTTGATGCATGTTTTTATTATCTTTTCTCCAATAGAAACTTTGGGGTCTCCTTGTAGTTCTTTGTGTGGATTGAGTATTATGAATCAAAAATTGTTTGATACATATTATATAATTAACTCATGGGTACCCGTGGTGACATTGGGGTATCTAGGTGACATTAGACTGGGTTGATATGCATCATATGGTGTTATTTTAGTACGAACTCTTGATTAGATCAATCGAAAAGAATAGCTTGCTGTTATTTTAGTACGAACTCTGGGATAGATTGATCGGAAAGAATAGCTTTGAGGTGGTTTCGTACCCTACAAACAATTTGAGGGGTAATCATATGATCCAACTATGTTAGCATTGTTGAGATATTGCACTAGTGAAAGTATGCACCCTAGGCCTCATTTTCCATCATTGCAATACCGTTTGTGCTCCGTTTACTATTTACTACCTTGCTGTTTTTTATTGTTCCCATTACAAAAACTCATATATACCACCCATACTACACTTTTATCAACATCTCTTCGCCGAACTAGTGCACCTATACAATTTTCCATTGTATTGGGTGTATTGGGGACACAAGAGATTTCTTGTATTTGATTGCATGGTTGCTTGACAGGGACTATCTTCATCCTACGCCTCCCACGGATTGATAAACCTTAGGTCATCCACTTGAGGGAAATTGCTGTTGTTCTACAAAACTCTGCGCTTGGAGGCCCAACACGACTCTACAAGAATGAAGTTGCATAGTAGACATTAAGTTCTTTTCTACCGCCGTTGCCGGGGAGGTTAATCAAGCAGCACTCACATTCCGTCAACGAAGCTCTTTTCTGGCGCCATTGCCGGGGAGGTGTGTGCTTGAAGGTATATCTTTATATCTTGCAATTGAATCTTTTAGTTTCTTTTTATATCACTGGTTTGGTTTATAAAAGCAAACTACAAAAAATGGAATTGAGGTTGCATCATATTATTGATCATCTTTATGATATCTTTCTTGAAAATGATGGTTCGGAAAATTGTGCTCAATTGATAGAAGAAGAAATTAATAAAATGATTGGCATGAATGATGAGCATGATGTCAATGTTGTTAGTATGAATTCTTTGAATATCCATGATGTTAATAATATGCAAAGCTACAAGCTTGGGGATGCTATGTTTGATGAAGATGATTTTTTTACTCCCCCAAGTTTTGATGAGATAAATTATTATGATGATAGCATACCTCCTATTATGATGATTATAATGATGAAAGTGGATTCATAGAGGTCATGACTTTATTTAATGATGAATCCACCATTTTGGATGAGGCTTAAATTGACTATGAGAACAAGGTTGCTATCTATGATGATTATGGTGATGACATGTATGCTATAAAGAATAATGATAACCATGAAACTTGTCATCATGATTTTAATTTTCACCCTCATGATAGTTATTTCGTTGAGTTTGCTCCCACTACTATTAATGAGAAGGAATTTTCTTATGTGGAGAGTAATAAATTTTCTATGCTTGTTGATCATGAAAATAATGCTTTATGTGATATTTATATTGTTGAATTCATTCATGATGATACTGAAAATTACTATGATAGAGGAACATATGCTTTTACATATTGCAATAATATCAAGTTCCCTCTCTTTGTGTTGAAGGTTTTGAAGTTGCACTTGTTTTGCCTTCCTATGCTAGATGATTCTTGTTCCCGTGAATTATTTGCTCACAAAATCCCTATGCATAGGAAGAGGGTTAGGCTTGAATGTTCTTGTCATATGCTTCATGATGCTCTTGTTATGTTTCAATTCTTATCTTTTATGTGAGCATCATTGAAATCATCATGCCTAGCTAAAAGGCATTAAAGGAAAGTGCTTGCTGGGAGACAACCCAACACTTTTACCTACTGTTTTTGTGTGTTCAGATGATTAGGCTACTGTAGTAATCATGTTTTATTGTATTTGTTTCAATAAAGTGCCAAGTCAAACCTTTGGGATCATGTTGGGTGATAGTTCATTTGATCCTGCTGAAAAACAGAAACTTTTGCGCTCACAAAAATAATTTTCTTTTTGAACAGAAGAGTGCTTTTGAGATGATTATTTTTGCAGAAGATTAATATACAAATTACTCACGTGGTCATAATTGTTTCATAATTTTTTTAGTAGAAGAAGTATGGTTTGAGTACAAATTACTACAAAATGTTCTGTTTTTTACAGATTCTGTTTCCAATGCATAGTTTGCTTGTTTCCTTGTTTCTATGGCTTATATTGCTCCATATAAATTGTGGAAATGATATGCTACATTAGGCATTGTGTGGAAAAAAATCATGAATCTTGTCTTTTACAGTAGCAAAGTTAAATGGTTTGCTCTTTATCATACTAACCTATCTCACGAAGTTCCGTCAAGTTTTGTGTGATTGAAGTTTTCAAGTTTTGGATGAGATGTCGATATGAGGAGAATAATGAGTGACAAGATCCTAAGATTGGGGATTCCCAAGGAACCCCAAGTTAATATTCAAGGAATATACAAGCAACTAAGCTTGGGGATGCCCCGGAAGGGCATCCCCTCTTTCGTCTCCAACATTATCGGTAACCTCACTTGGAGCTATGTTTTCATTCGTCACATGATATGTGTTTTTGCTTGGAGAATCAATTTTTTTGTTAAGATTTTATTGATTTTATTCAGAATAATATTTTGCATCTTTTATTTCAATAAAAGTGGCAATGATAGCCTTTGCCATGCTTATTTTGCAAGTATACATGTTGCTGTTTCAAAACAGAAAGGTTTTCCCTGTTGCAAAATTTCCCTAGAAAAGTCAGAATGTGATAAAATTCTGAAACTTTTTGAAAAATAAGATCTGATAAATTTTATAAAGTGTAGTATTTTTTTAAGAATTTTTGGAGTTAGGGAAATATGATGAATATTGCATTCTTTACAGACTGTACTGTTTTGGCAGACTGCTATTATGTTTGCATATGTTTGCTTGTTTAATGATTCTATTTGAGGATAGGAGTATTAAATATGCAGAGGCATTTAGTATGCAATGTTGAATAATAATTTTAGTAATTTGCTACAGTAGATAATGATAAGGTTTTGCACTGATTTATACTAACTTATCTCACGAGTTCTTGTTGAGTTTTATGTGGATGAAGTTTTTGAGATTTAGGGAAACCGTGATATGAGAGGAATTAAGGAGACACAAAATCTCAAGCTTGGGGATGCCCAAGGCATCCCAAATTTATATTTCAATAAGTCTCAAGCATCTAAGCTTGGGGATGACCCGGTAGGCATCCCACCTTTCTTCTTCAACAATTATCGGTTAGTATCAGTTGAGCCTAAGTTTTTGCTTCTTCACATGATGTATGCTATTCTTGGAATGTCATTTTTTTGCTTGCTGCTTTAATAAAATACTTAGATCTGAAATTTTTAAATAAAAGAGAGTCCTCAATTAGCTACCCATTTACATAACTACTCGTTTGATCTTCACTTATATATTTTTGGAGTAGTTTGTCGTTTACACTTGTGCTTCACTCATATCCTATGAGTAAATTGTTGAATGAATTGGATATCATGAAGTTGAAATTACATGTTCATATCATGCCTAGTAGTGGTTTCACATTGGTTTAGAAAGTGAAAGCTTTTGAAGCTTGACAATCACAATATTGGCCATACAAGCAATTCACGAATAATTAGTATAAGGAAGAGAACTTTCACATGCAAATACACTATCTTGGAAATCTTTTGTGATTGTGAGCCCCCATCAAAATATTACATGTCAAAATTGTTGATGTTGGACAAGGAAAACAATGTAATGATTTATGTTTGTTCATATTCACATAGAAGTTATATTGTCGTAGATCCTTCAACATGTGGTGCTTGCCCCCTATCTTTGCTAGCCAAAAATTCCGCACCAAGTAGAGATACTACTTGTGCATCCAAAAAGCCTTAAACCCAAATCTTGTTTTGAGAGTCCACCATACCTACCTAAGGATTGAGCAAGATCCTTCAAGTAAGTTGTCATCCGTGCAATAAGGCAATAAAAATTGCTTCTAAAAGTGTTAGATCATTTAGTGTAAGAGAAAATTGAGCGTTGTACGAACTTGTGATGGCAAAGAATAAAAGCGACAGACAGCATAATAAAGGTTGCTATCATAAGGGGAAATATAACGCGACGTTCTTTTGCACTAAGGGGTTGAGCATACAAACAAATAAGCGCATGGCAACCTCTGCTTCCCTTTGCGAAGGGCCTATCTTTTATTTTTATGTATTTACTTTCATGCAAGAGTCAAAGTTTTTCTCTCTATTCCTTTTTATTTTTCTCCTTTGGGAAGCATCATGTGGTGACGAAAGACCTAGGCACATATATGCGGTTGGATATGGGTAGCATGAGTTATTATTGTTGACATCGCCCTTGAGGTGAATACGTTGGGAGGCGAAATTATAAGCCCCTATCTTTCTATGTGTCTGGTTGAAATGTTTTGTTCATGTGTACACGGTGAGTGTTAGCAATCATAGAAGACTATATGATGGTTGAGTATGTTGAGCTCTTACTTAGACTCTGTTGAATACGTTGAATTGCAATTGCTTGGTGACTGAGAACATAGGTTCTTGAGTTTCAAGATAATTCATTGTTTGAACCTTAACATGTGAATTGGTTGCTACTATAACATGAGAAGTTTTATAAGAAAAAAATTTGCTGTTATGATGCTAGGAAAAGTGATTGAAATTGTCATTGATGAAACTTGTGCACTTTGCTAGCATTCACACTTCATAAATTATTTCTTTTATCATTTACCAACTCGAGGACGTGTAGGAATTAAGCTTGGGGATGCTGATACGTCTCCGACATATCTATAATTTATGAAGTATTCATGCCATGTTTACAATAATTTTATATGGTTTTGGTATGATTTGCATGGAACTAACCCGGACTGACGTTGTTTTCAGCAGAACTACCGTGGTGTTGTTTTTTGTGCAGAAATAAAAGTTCTCCAAACACCGTGAAACTTTTTGTGGATTTTTTATGGACAAAAAGACCACCAATGGACCAGAGCAGCACCTGGGGGGTGCCTCGAGGCCCAGGCGTGCCCTGGTGGTTTGTGCCCACCTCGGTGGCCTCACGTACCCCTTCTTCACCCTATAAACTCCCAAATATTCCGAAAACCCTTGGGGAGACCCTAGAACGGAAGTTCCTCCGCTGCAAGCCTTTGTAGCCACCGAAAACCAGTCGGGACTCTGTTCCGGCACCCTGTCGGAGGGGGGGAATCATCTCCGGTGGCCATCTTCATCATCCTAGCGGCCACCATGATGAGGAGGGAGTATCCCACCCTCGGGGCTGAGGGTTTGTACTAGTAGCTATGTGTTTAATCTCTCTCTCTCTCTCTCTCTCTCTCTCTCTCTCTCTCGCGCGCGCGCGATCTTGAGATGTCATGATCTTGATGTATCATGAGCTTTGTTAACATATATGGATCATATGATGTTTCCCCCCTCTCTACACTTGATGTGATGAATTGAGTCTTTACCCTTTGAAGTTTTGTCTTGTTGGATTGAATGTTCAGATTTGAGAACACATGATATATGTCTTGCATATGAATACCCGTGGTGACAATGGGGTATTATTTTGATTCCCTTGATATATGTTATGGCACTCAACTTGCGGATTCCCGAGGTGACTTTGGGGTAATCTATGCATAGGGGTTGATGCACATTTTTATTATCTTTTCTCTGATAGAAACTTTGGGGTCTCCTTGTAGTTCTTTGTGTGGATTGAGTATTATGAATCTGAAATTGTTTGATACATATCGTATAATTAACTCATGGGTACTTGTGGTGACATTGGGGTATCTAGGTGACATTAGAGTTGGTTGATATGCATCATATCGTGTTATTTTAGTATGAACTCTTGATTAGATCGGTCGAAAAGAATAGCTTGCTGTTATTTTAGTACGAACTCTAGGATATATTAATCGGAAAGAATAGCTTGGAGGTGGTTTCGTACCCTACAAACAATTTCTATCTTTTGTTCTCCGCTAATAGGAACTCGGGAGTGATTCTTTATTGCACTTTGAGGGATAATCATATGATCCAACTATGTTAGCATTGTTGAGAGATTGCACTAGTGAAAGTATGCACCCTAGGCCTCATTTTCCATCATTGCAATACCGTTTGTGCTCCGTTTACTATTTACTACCTTGTTGTTTTTTATTGTTCGCATTACAAAAACTCATATCTACTATCCATACTACACTTCTATCACCATCTCTTCGCCCAACTAGTGCACCTATACAGTTTGCCATTGTATTGGGTGTGTTGGGGACACAAGAGATTTATTGTATTTGATTGCAGGGTTGCTTGAGAGAGACTATCTTCATCCTACGTCTCCCACGGATTGATAAACCTTAGGTCATCCACTTGAGGGAAAATTGATGTTGTCCTGCAAAACTCTGCGCTTGGAGGCCCAACACGTGTCTACAAGAATAAAGTTGCATAGTAGACATCAGCGCCCCCTTTCCTTCTCCTCTTTCCTCTCCCTTCCCCCTTTTCCCCTCCGGAAGAAGGAAAAAGAGGGGGGGGGCGAATTTGTCGGGGAAGCAAACACCTATGAGATCACAAGAATCCCTTTTACGTTCGGTGGGGAGAGTAGCTCCACGAAGAGCAGGTCTAGCAGTCGGCAAAAGGGGATTTTACCCAGGTTCATGCAGCAAAGATGCGTAATACCCTAGTCCTGCTTGTTTGGATATATGTGTTCTTGAGTTGTTGAACTAGCTGCGGTGCATGCACAGTCCAAAAAGTCTGAATCCTCTCTCGGTATGCCTTGGGCCTCCTTTTATACGTGAAAGGGGTTGCCACAGTGGCACACAGGAGGTGGAAAGCAAGCTACAGTGTACGAGCTTATCGCTCGACACCGTAGGACAAATGCATTTAATGCGTTGCCTACGTGCCCTCCTACTTTATCAAGGATGGCAACATAAGCTATCTCGTCCATCGCCGCCCCTCCTCGCTTCGACACGCGTCCAGGATGACGAGGCATGCAGTGCCACGCTGGCTAACTAGCTGATGTGTTGGCGTGATGGTAGAGCCTTCACGAAGATCTTCATGCCGCCACGCAGGCGCCTGCTTAGTTGGCACACTGGTCGTCGCACTGGAGTGGTGATGAGGTGGCAAATCCTTGCCGGGCGCAGGCCTGGCCGCAGCCCAGCAGTCGTCCCCGGCAAGGTTTGCCAGGGGCCTCGTTGTCGTCCCAGACAAGGGTCTTGCCGGGGGTCTTCGCCTTCTGGTCCCATGCGGACCCGCAGGCTATCAATCTTCATGAAGATGTGCATGCTACCACGCATGTGTTCCCAAATCTTGGTCTTTAACGTTGTCGATGGTGTCAGAACTCTCAGCCTCAAGGGTGATGGGCTTGCTGGTGCTGTGTAGGTGGCCCTAGCAAGGATGTTGCCGGGGGAGGTCTAGCTCGCCTTCTGCCCTTTGCTTCTTGACTTGAGTATCTGCCTTGGTAGTCTTCGTGTTTTATCTTCTGCTGTCGTGCTAGGCCCGGCCACAGGCGTGGCTACAACTGCCCGTGCACAAGTAACGGGTACAGAAGATCCCGTACTTTTGTACACCGATAGGAGCCCCCAGGCCTGGGCCACACGTGAGAGCAAGGCGTGGTTGGGCCAGGCCCAAAGCAGTGCGTGGGCACGCGTGGCAGGGACTTAACTTCCACGACCTCTTTGCCAGTTGCGGTTCCCCACGATATGTGTTGAGTGCATGATGTGGGGCGGCCTCAGTACGCTTACATCATCCCGCAGTCGATAGTAAAGGGGCAGTCCGTGCTTCCCTTATTAAAAAGAAGGAATTTGTAGGGCCACTACTCATTTACTAAGTGGACTCGGATCGCAGCCTGCATGGCGCCAAACCCCATGATCAAGGGGTGGAAAACGGTCGCCCCACCCGTCCTCACGCTTCCTTTCGCTTTGCCACATGTCCCCCATGCCTTGGGAAGGGAAGGCGATGGATGCGGAGGACATGAGCATTAACACCGAGGCGGGAAACCAGGTGTTGTTGATTGGGGGAGCGGGTCGTTCCCAATTCCCTGTGCTTTAGGAGGCCGCATTGGTCATGCGGGGCGGCCGCCCATTGGGCTGGGAGGCCAGGCCCCGGCCCTGCCCTTCTATAAAAGGTGAGAGGGATGGTGCCTTTCCATACTCGCCTTCTTTTGCTCGTCCTGCTTGGTATCTTTCTTCCACTTGCTATGGTGAGAGGGCGTATCGGCGCTTCAATGGCGGCGACAAGGGCTTCTGCTCGACAGCGCGCCCCCCCTCCCCCGGAGCTTCCGGCGGTGGAGCCTGCCACGAGGGTGGGAGGAAGGGGACAAGGCCGAGGCCGCCGCGGTGCTTGGGGAAGAGGAGGACGAGGCGGCGCGCCCGCTGAGCTCCCGCTGGCGGCCCCTCCTCCAATGGGCGGCCATGTCGGAGATCAGCTTTACAAGTTCTTCATCCCGCTGTACAAGCGCGTGTGGGGCCATCTCTGCCTCCCTACCCCATTTTCTTGGGTGATGGAGCAGGATCCGCCGCAGGCTTTCAGGCTACACATGAGGGGCTGCGGGAACAACATGTGGGTCAATGTCGGCTTCCCGCGCCCTCACGTCATGTACCTTCGCCGCGGGTAGAAAACTTCCGCACGCTTCCACAGCTTGTCAGAGGGGCACATCCTCCATTTTAAATTAATGGAGAACGGCCTGCTCTCCATCAAGGTCTTCGGGAGCTCAGGAATCCGCTTAGGGTGCTGCGTGGAGAGTTCCACCAACGATGGAAGCTCCTCCTCGAACGACAGTGGCGAGGAGGAAAGCGCCAGCGATGACGACGGCAACGGGCGGGAGGACGACGACTCCGACTCCAGCTGACCATTAGTGGCAGCACCATCATCTGCTTCTCCTCCTCCCCCGGTAACACGCCTTGCTGGGGGTTGCATCCTACTGGCTCTAGCATCGGTGGTTGATGGGCTTCCTCATCAAGCTCTCCATCGACGCGTTCCCCATGCCCGTCCCTATCTTCACCTATTGTGCCTAGGAGGAAAGGGGCAAGAATGGGGATTAGTGGCACTTTTCTTTTTCTCAATCTGTAGGCACTTGCTAAATCTTAACTTTCTAGAAAATATAATCTCCCGAGCCCATGCTCACGTTCCATAACATTTGTACTCGCATCTGCATATCAATGAAAAAGATGAGCTTTTGCCAGGAACTCATGCACGTACATGTTCGTGTGATAACCCACAAGTATAGGTGATCAATTGTAGCCTCTTTCCATAAGTAAGAGTGTCGAACCCAACGGGGAGCTAAAGGTAGAACAAATATTCCCTCAAGTTCTATCGACCACCGATACAACTCTACGCACGCTTGACGTTCACTTTACCTAGAACAAGTATGAAACTAGAAGGACTTTGTAGGTGTTATTGGATAGGTTTGCAAGAATATAAAGAGCACGTAAATAAAAAGTAGGGGCTGTTTAGATAAAGAAGCAATAAATTTAGTTTTAGTAGAGAGCTTTTTATCACAAGAAAGTTATTTGTCTATAGGAAATCGATAACTAAACCGGTAATCACTATTGCAATTTTATTTGAGGGAGAGGCATAAGCTAACATACTTTCTCCTTTTGGATCATATGCACTTATGATTGGAACTCTAGCAAGCATCCGCAACTATTAAAAATCATTAAGGTAAAACCCAACCATAGCATTAAAGCATCAAGTCCCCTTTATCCCATACGCCACAACCCCCTTACTCGGGTTTATGCTTCTGTCACTCAAGCAACCCACTATAAGCGAATCATGAACATATTGCAACACCCTACAACGGGAATCCCTCACACTTGCGCGACATGGATGGCACAATAGGACATCACCAATAATAGAACATGCCACTCAAACCAATCACGATCATCAATTAACCCATAGGACAAAACGGATCTACTCAAACATCATAGGATAGCCATACATCATTGGGAAATAATATATAGTGTTGGGAACCATGTTTACGTAGAGATTACATCAGGTAAAATAGGGGTTACACCGCTGCATAGAGGAGGGAAGAGTTGGTGATGAAGGCGGTGAAGTTGTTGGTGTAGATCGCGGTGATGATGATGGCCCTTGGCGGCGTTCCGGCGCCACCGGAAGCAAGGGGGAGAGAACCCCCCTTCTTCTTCTTCTTCCTTGACCTTCTCCCTAGATGGAAGAATGGTTTCCCCTCTGGTCCATGGCTCCCATGGTGTAGGAGGGGCGAGAGCCCCTCCGATATTGGATCCGTCTCTCTGTCTCCCTCTGTTTCTGCGTTCTGGCATTCTGCCCTTTCACCTATTCTTATATATCCGGAGATCCGTAACTCCGATTGGATTGAAACCTTCGCCAAGATTTTTTCCCGAAAATTAGCTTTCTTGCGGCCAAAGAAGAGCAGCAACCGCCTTACGGGGTGCCCACGAGGGTCAGGGGCGTGCCTGCCCCCCTGGGGGGCGCCCCTGCCTTTCGCCCCCCTCGGGCACCGTCTCGCATTGATTTTTCTTCCCAAAAATAATAAATATTCCAAAAATATTCTCTGTCCATTTTTATCCCGTCTGGACTCCGTTTGACATGGGTTTTCTGTGAAACATAAAACATGCAACAAACAGGAACTGGCACTGGGCACTGGATCAATATGTTAGTCCCAAAAATAGCATAAAAAGGTTCCAAAAGTATATGGGAGTTGAATAATATTGGCATGGAACAATAAAAAATTATAGATACGACGGTGCGTATCATCGTGCAGAGGCGAAACGCCCCTTTAATAAAAATAAATGAGTTTCCCCAGCAAGCTACCTTGCCGGCGCCCTTTGTGCCTTCCGGAGAGTCACACCTACCGGGTTACACACGCAGGGTCCAGCCCCCCGCCAATCTCTTTTTACCAAAGGTTACTGCAACCACCCCGACTGAAGCAGCGTTCGAGTTGGGGATGGGAGCACCTAAGTCTTAAACAGAGTGGCAAGGTTTTCTAATGCACAAGTCACAAGTTACAAACATGGATGGGAAGGAGATGAACTTTATCTTGTTGGGTTGTCAGGGATGACATGCCGGGCAGTCTTCTCAATCTCTTATTGGAGCATTGTCACTGCGGCTGAAAGGAGGAGAGGAAAGGGGCACAGAATCTTGGCGGTCCCCCAGTACCTGCTAGGATCTAAGGTAGCAAAATATCCTGGACAAACATGCATGCATACATATATGTACTTAAACATGGAAACTAGCAGGAAACTGTACATACTAAAAGTTATCTGACTGCGCACAGGGTCTGCGCCTGGCTCTGCACATAGGGTTACATGCCCTGTCGGCAAGGTTAGTACAAAAGGGGGTTGTCGGGGCTCCCGGCAACCGCTCCTTATGGGTAAAACTTGTGAAGATGTTCGATATTCCAGGAGTTGCTCACCGGAATGCCATCTTCAGTCTCCAGGCAGACTGCACCGAGCCTGGTGACTCGTATTACCCGATAAGGGACTTCCCACTTTGGCGTCAACTTGTTTGAATTCTTGGTGGACTGAACACGTCGAAGAACAAGGTTGCCTTCCTCAAGGCTTCGGGCATGAACCTTGTGGCTATGATAGCGGCGCAAAGCTTGCTGGTAGCGAGTGGCTCGCACAGCAGCCCGAAGACAATCTTCCTCAAGGAGCGTCGCCTCATCTTGGCACAACTTCTCTTGCTCAAGCTCATCATAAGCGAGCGATCAAGGTGACCCGTATATGAGCTCCATGGGGAGAACTGCTTCTGCCCCATTTACCAGGGCAAAGGGTGTCTGGCCAGTGGCTCGATTTGGAGTCACTCTGATTGACCAAAGAACTGTTGGCAATTCATCAATCCAGCATCTTCCACACTTGCACAACCTGTCGAAAGTTCTCGTTTTGAGGCCTCGCAACACTTCAGCATTTGCCCTTTCCGCTTGGCCATTGCTTCTTGGATGAGCAATAGAAGCAAAGCAAACTTTGCTGCCAAGGTCTTGGATATACTGCATGAAGGTGCGGCTCGTGAACTGTGTCCCGTTGTCGGTGATGACTCTGTTTGGCACACCAAAATGGCAAATGAGTCCCTTGAAGAACTTGACAGCCGACTGTGTTGTCACCTTTCTCACTGGCTCTACTTCTGGCCACTTTGTGAACTTGTCAATCGCAACATGTGAGTACTCAAAGCCCCCGACAGCACGGGGAAAGGGGCCCAGTATGTCGAGCCGCCAGACCGAAAATGGCCAGGAAAGAGGAATTGCTTGAAGAGCCTGGGCTGGTTGATGAAGCTTCTTTGAATGAAACTGGCACGCTTCGCAGTTGGTTACTAGTGCCGTTGCATCCTGGAGGGCAGTGGGCCAGAAGAAACCTTGCCGGAATGCTTTGCCGGCAAGGGCTCTTGACCCTATGTGGGAGCCACATATGCCTCCGTGTATCTCTGCCAGCAGCTCCAGTCCGTCCTCCCGAGGAATACACTTCAATTTCACGTCGTTCGGTCTCCTTCTGTATAGGACATCATCCCCAAACTGCTACATGCTGGACCGATGGGCTACTTTTTAGGCTTCTTCCTGCTCCTCAGGGAGCTCCCCTGTTAGGAGGAAACGAACTGTATGTTGCACCCATGCTGGAGCCTGAGGCTCGACGAGGAGGACTAAAGGCATGTCTTCTGCCACGGGGCAACCATCTCTACGGCAAAGGCTTGGGGCCCCACCAGAGGCTGCTGCTCCCTGGGAAGCTTGTGGTACCCGGCAACTTCCTTGTCGGTGGCTCCTGGGAGCTCAGCAGGAAAGTACTTGACGGGACCCGCTTTCCTTCACTTGTTCTGTCCTGCTGATGGTTCAATGGATGGTTGAGTTAACTGAAGCACAAAGGTACCTGGTTCCATAGGTAGCTTGAGGGCAGCGTGCTTTGACAAGTCATCGGCAATGATGTTCTCTGCTCAAGGAACATGCTTTGCTTGCAGACTGTCAAAGCGCTTCCAACTTCCTCATTTCATCCATGTAAGCCTCCATCAACGGGATATGATAATCCTTGTTGACTTGTTTGACGACAACTTGTGAATCTCCTCTGACAATAAGCTTCCTGATTCTAAGGTCCGCCGTGATCCTGAGACCAACAAGCAGCCCCTCATACTCTACGGTGTTGTTTGTGACCTCTCCCGGGGAAAATGCATCTGGACTACATACTTGAGGAGCTCCCCGGTGGGCGCGACGAGCAGCACACCGGCACCAACACCTTGTAATGAGAAAACGTACATAATCCAATGAATATTTGCCTCTTTGCCAGGAAGGGTGGTTTCTTGAACTTCTTCGTCGGGCGTGGATGTCCATTCTGCTATGAATTCTACCAAAGCTCTGCTCTTGATCGTCAAAGTACTTTCAAACTTCAGCCCAAAGCTCGACAGCTCCAATGCGCACTCCACAATCCTCTCAGTTTCATCTGGGTTGTGCAAGATTCATTGCAACGGGAGGCGAGTGACGACGGTGATCTCATGTGCTTGAAAGTATTGGCGCAGCTTTCTTGAGGCCATAAGAAGGCCAGAAAGCAACTTCTGCATCCCGTACTTTTGTACACCGATAGGAGCCCCCAGGCCTGGGCCACACGTGAGCGCAAGGCGTGGTTGGGCCAGGCCCAAAGCAGTGCGTGGGCACGCGTGGCAGGGACTTAACTTCCACGACCTCTTTGCCAGTTGCGGTTCCCCACGATATGCGTTGAGTGCATGATGTGGGGCGGCCTCAGTACGCTTACATCATCCCGCAGTCGATAGTAAAGAGGCAGTCCGTGCTTCCCTTATTAAAAAGAAGGAATTTGTAGGGGCACTACTCATTTACTAAGTGGACTCGGATCGCAGCCTGCATGGCGCCAAACCCCATGATCAAGGGGTGGAAAACGGTCGCCCCACCCGTCCTCACGCTTCCTTTCGCTTTGCCACATGTCCCCCATGCCTTGGGAAGGGAAGGCGATGGATGCGGAGGACATGAGCATTAACACCGAGGCGGGAAACCAGGTGTTGTTGATTGGGGGAGCGGGTCGTTCCCAATTCCCTGTGCTTTAGGAGGCCGCATTGGTCATGCGGGGCGGCCGCCCATTGGGCTGGGAGGCCAGGCCCCGGCCCTGCCCTTCTATAAAAGGTGAGAGGGATGGTGCCTTTCCATACTCGCCTTCTTCTGCTCCTTCTGCTTGGTATCTTTCTTCCACTTGCTATGGTGAGAGGGCGTATCGGCGCTTCAATGGCGGCAACAAGGGCTTCTGCTCGACAGCGCGCTCCCCCTCCCCCGGAGCTTCCGGCGGTGGAGCCTGCCACGAGGGTGGGAGGAAGGGGACAAGGCCGAGGCCGCCGTGGTGCTTGGGGAAGAGGAGGACGAGGCGGCGCGCCCGCTGAGCTCCCGCTGGCGGCCCCTCCTCCAATGGGCGGCCATGTCGGAGATCAGCTTTACAAGTTCTTCATCCCGCTGTACAAGTGCGTGTGGGGCCATCTCTGCCTCCCTACCCCATTTTCTTGGGTGATGGAGCAGGATCCGCCGCAGGCTTTCAGGCTACACATGAGGGGCTGCAGGAACAACATGTGGGTCAATGTCGGCTTCCCGCGCCCTCACGTCATGTACCTTCGCCGCGGGTAGAAAACTTCCGCACGCTTCCACAGCTTGTCGGAGGGGCACATCCTCCATTTTAAATTAATGGAGAACGGCCTGCTCTCCATCAAGGTCTTCGGGAGCTCAGGAATCCGCTTAGGGTGCTGCGTGGAGAGTTCCACCAACGATGGAAGCTCCTCCTCGAACGACAGTGGCGAGGAGGAAAGCGCCAGCGACGACGACGGCAACGGGCGGGAGGACGACGACTCCGACTCCAGCTGACCATTAGTGGCAGCACCATCATCTGCTCCTCCTCCTCCCCCGGTAGCACGCCTTGCCGGGGGTTGCATCCTACTGGCTCTAGCATCGATGGTTGACGGGCTTCCTCATCAATCTCTCCATCGACGCGTTCCCCATGCCCGTCCCTATCTTCACCTATTGTGCCTAGGAGGAAAGGGGCAAGAATGGGGATTAGTGGCACTTTTCTTTTTCTCAATCTGTAGGCACTTGCCAAATCTTAACTTTCTAGAAAATATAATCTCCCGAGCCCATGCTCACGTTCCATAACATTTGTACTCGCATCTGCATATCAATGAAAAAGATGAGCTTTTGCCAGGAACTCATGCACGTACATGTTCGTGTGATAACCCACAAGTATAGGTGATCAATTGTAGCCTCTTTCCATAAGTAAGAGTGTCGAACCCAACGAGGAGCTAAAGGTAGAACAAATATTCCCTCAAGTTCTATCGACCACCGATACAACTCTACGCACGCTTGACGTTCACTTTACCTAGAACAAGTATGAAACTAGAAGGACTTTGTAGGTGTTATTGGATAGGTTTGCAAGAATATAAAGAGCACGTAAATAAAAAGTAGGGGCTGTTTAGATAAAGAAGCAATAAATTTAGTTTTAGTAGAGAGCTTTTTATCACAAGAAAGTTATTTGTCTATAGGAAATCGATAACTAAACCGGTAATCACTATTGCAATTTTATTTGAGGGAGAGGCATAAGCTAACATACTTTCTCCTTTTGGATCATATGCACTTATGATTGGAACTCTAGCAAGCATCCGCAACTATTAAAGATCATTAAGGTAAAACCCAACCATAGCATTAAAGCATCAAGTCCCCTTTATCCCATACGCCACAACCCCCTTACTCGGGTTTATGCTTCTGTCACTCAAGCAACCCACTATAAGTGAATCATGAACATATTGCAACACCCTACAGCAGGAATCCCTCACGCTTGCGTGACATGGAGGGCACAATAGGACAACACCAATAATAAAACATGCAAATCAAACCAATCACGATCATCAATTAACCCATAGGACAAAATGGATCTACTCAAACATCATAGGATAGCCATACATCATTGGGAAATAATATATAGCGTTGAGCACCATGTTTAAGTAGATATTACAGCAGGTAAAAGAGGGTTTACACCGCTGCATAGAGGAGGGAAGAGTTGGTGATGAAGGCGGTGAAGTTGTTGGTGTAGATCGCGGTGATGGCCCCTGGCGGCGTTCCGGCGCCACCGGAAGCAAGGGGGAGAGAGGCCCCCTTCTTCTTCTTCTTCCTTGACCTTCTCCCTAGATGGGAGAAGGGTTTCCCCTCTCATCCTTGGCTCCCATGGCATGGGAGGGGAGAGAGCTCCTCCGAGATTGGATCTGTCTCTTTGTCTCTCTCTCTTTCTACGTTCTGGTATTCTGCCCTTTCACCGTTTCTTATATATACAGAGATCCGTAACTCCGATTGGATTGAAACCTTCGCCAAGATTTTTTTTCCGAAAATTAGCTTTCTTGCGGCCAAAGAAGAGCAGCAACCGCTTTACAAGGTGCCCACGAGGGTCAGGGGAGCGCCCCCTGCCTCGTGGCCCCCTCGGGCACCGTCTCGCATTGATCTTTATTCCCAAAAATCATAAATATTCCAAAAATATTCTCCGTCCGTTTTTATCCCATTTGGACTCTGTTTGATATGGGTTTTCTGCGAAACATAAAACATGCAACAAACAGGAACTGGCACTGGGCACTGGACCAATATGTTAGTCCCAAAAATAGCATAAAAAGTTGCCAAAAGTATATGAAAGTTGAATAACATTGGCATGGAACAGTCAAAAATTATAGATACGACGGAGACATATCAGCATCCCCAAGCTTAATTCCTGCTCATCCTCGAGTTGGTAAATGATAAAAAAGATAATTTTTGATGTGGAATGCTACCTAACATAATCTTGATCATGTAATCTAATCATGGCATGAATATTAAGACACGAGTGATTCAAAGCAATAGTCTATCATTTGACATAAAAACAATAGTACTTCGAGCATACTAATAAAGCAATCATGTCTTTTCAAAACAACATGGCCAAAGAAAGTTATCCCTACAAAATCATATAGTCCGGTTATGTTCCATCGTCACCACACAAAATATTCAAATCATGCACAACCCCGATGACAAGCCAAGCAATTGTTTCATACTTTTGACGTTCTCAAACCTTTTCAACTTTCACGCAATACATGAGCGTGAACCATGGACATAGCACTATGGGTGGAATAGAATATGATGGTGGAGGTTGTGTGGAGAAGACAAAAAGGATAAAGTGTCACATCGACGAGGCTAATCAACGGGCTATGGAGATGCCCATTAATTGATGTCAATGTGAGGAGTAGGGATTTCCATGCAAAGGATGCACTAAGAGCTATAAGTGTATGAAAGCTCAAACTGAAAACTAAGTGGGTGTGCATCCAACTTGCTTGCTCATGAAGACCTCAGGCATTTGAGGAAGCCCATCATCGGAATATACAAGCCAAGTCCTATAATGAAAATTCCCACTAGTATATGAAAGTGATAACTCAAGAGACTCTCTATATGAAGAACATGGTGCTACTTTGAAGCACAAGTGTGGTAAAAGGATAGTAACATTGCCCCTTCTCTCTTTTTCTCTCATTTTTTTTATTTTTTTGTGGGCTTCTTTGGCCTCTTTTATTTTTCATAAAGTTCGGAGTCTCATCCCGACTTGTGGGGAAATCATAGTCTCCATGATCCTTTCCTCACTGGGGCAATGTTCTAATAATGACGATCATCACACTTTTATTTACTTACAACTCAATATCACAACTCGATATCTAGAACAAAGATATGATTCTATATGAATGCCTCTGGCGGTGTACCAGGATGTGCAATGATCTAGCATAGCAATGATGCCAGAGTAATGGGCCACGGGTAGCCTAACCCAAGTCCCTGAGACTTTCAAGACTTTGGACCAGCTTCGCCCCACAGGACCCTAGAATGAAGCGCCGCCTTCCGATGTCCGGTTGCCCAAAGATGGCCGAGCACCAGCAGACGGCACCAAGACAGGCCGACTCCTAGCAGACGGCCTCTGTAGAGGCCGGCTTCTAGCAGGCGGCCACCCGGCACCCTCAAAGTTTGCGCCCTCATTAAGAGGATAAGACAGGGCGAGGCTACAGTGTAGTCCCTCACCCCTGAATCCTGGGCTTGGCATGGCCATAGTGCCTCGTACAGGCGGAGATCTCCGCACGACACAGCACTATTGCTGAGGGAGTCCTGGACTAGGGGGTGTCCGGATAGCCGAACTATCATCATCGACTGGACTCCAAGACTATGAAGATACAAGATTGAAGACTTCATCCCGTGTCCGGATGGGACTTTCCTTGGCGTGGAAGGCAAGCTTGGCGATACGGATATGTAGATCTCCTACCATTGTAACTGACTCTGTGTAACCCTAGCCCTCTCTAGTGTCTATATAAACTGGATGGTTTTAGTCCATAGGGCGAACAACAATCATACCATAGGCTAGCTTCTAGGGTTTAGCCTCCTTGATCTCGTGGTAGATCTACTCTTGTAATACCCACATCATCAATATCAATCAAGCAGGACGTAGGGTTTTACCTCCATCAAGAGGGCCCGAACCTGGGTAAAACATCGTGTCCCTTGTCTCCTATTACCATCCGCTTAGACGCACAGTTCGGGACCCCCTACCCGAGATCCGCCGGTTTTGACACCGACATTGGTGCTTTCATTGAGAGTTCCTTTGTGTCATCACTGATAGGCTCGATGGCTTCTTCGATCATCAACAACGACACAGTCCAGGGTGAGACTTTTCTCCCCGGATAGATCTTCGTATTCGGCGGCTTTGCACTGCGGGCCAATTCGTTTGGCCATCTGGAGCAGATCGAAAGCTACGCCCCTGGCCGTCAGGTCAGATTTGGAAGTTTGAACTTCACGACTGACATCCGCGGAGACTTGATCTTCGATGGATTCGAGCCACAGCCGAGCGCACCGCACTGTCACGATGGGCATGATTTAGCTCTGCAGCCGGACAGTGCCCTGGAGGCCGCACACGAGCCCGCTCCGACCCTCGATTCGGAGCCGGCTGCGCAGATCGAGGACGGGTGGCTAGACACCACCTCGGGGGCTGCAACCTCTACGGCGATGGAGCCGAATACTGGCCTTGTCCCTTGTGAAGCTCGTGACTCCGAGGTGCCGGACTCCTCGCCGGACTCCGAACCTCCCGCGACCCCTCCAATCGAATCCGATTGGGCGCCGATCATGGAGTTCACTGCTGCTGACATCTTTCAACATGCACCTTTCGGCGACATCTTGAGTTCGCTAAAGTATCTCTCATTATCAGGAGATACCTGGCCGGACTGCGGTCAGGACGGTTGGGATGCGGACGACGAAGAAATTCAAAGCCCACCCACCACCCACTTAGTAGCCACTGTCGACGATCTAACCGACATGCTAGACTTCGACTCCGAAGACATCGGCGGTATGGACGACGATGCCGGAGACGACCAAGAACCAGCGCCTACTGGGCACTGGAAAGCCACCTCATCATATGACATATACATGGTGGATATCCCAAAGGATGGGAATGGCGAAGGAACAACGGAGGATGACCCCTCCAAGAAACAGCCCAAGCGCCGGCGTCAGCGGCGCCGCTCTAAATCCCGCCACAGCAAGAATGGAGATTCCGGCACCGGAGATAATAACACCCCAGACAGTGCCAAAGACAACCCCCTCCAGCAAGATTCAGCACATGAGGACGGAGAAGCCAGCCCTCATGAGAGAGCGGCAGACGAAGAGGTAGAGGATGATAATTACATGCCTCCCTCCGGAGACGAGGCAAGCCTCGACGACGACGAATTTGTCGTGCCTGAGGATCCCGTCGAACAAGAGCGTTTTAAACGCAGGCTTATGGCCACGGCAAACAGCCTCAAGAAAAAGCAGCAACAGCTTAGAGCTGATCAATATCTGCTAGCCGACAAATGGACTGAAGTCCTTGCGGCCGAAGAGCATGAGCTCGAACGCCCCTCCAAAAGCTACCCCAAACGCAAGCTGCTCCCCCGATTACAGGAGGAGGCATATAAACCTGCATCACCAGCACACAATACGGCTGACCGACCACCCCGTGGCCGAGACAGAGAGGCCTCTAGGCCCCCCACTAGAACCGTACCCCGACATCGCTCGAAAAGCACAAGGCCACAGGGGAACGCTCTGGACTTGCGAGATATATTGGAGGATAAGGCAAGCCAATCAAGATCGATCTACGGATCGCGTGGGCGCCCCATGATACGTGACGACAACCGTCGCGCCGGACGCAACAAGTCTGGCCGGGCCGAAAACAGTAGACAAAGCTCTTTTGAGCTTCGTCGTGATATAGCCCAATACAAAGGCGCCGCACACCCACTATGCTTCACAGATGAAGTAATGGATCATCAAATCCCCGAAGGGTTTAAACCCGTGAATATTGAATCTTATGATGGCACAACAGACCCCGCGGTTTGGATCGAAGACTATCTCCTTCATATCCACATGGCCTGCGGTGATGATCTCCACACCATCAAATACCTCCCACTCAAGCTTAAAGGACCAGCTCGGCATTGGCTTAACAGCTTGCCAGCAGAATCAATTGGGTGTTGGGAGGACCTGGAAGCCGCATTCCTTGATAACTTCCAGGGCACGTATGTGCGACCACCAGACGCTGACGACCTAAGCCATATAATTCAGCAGCCAGACAAATTGGCCAGACAATTCTGGACATGGTTCTTAACTAAGAAAAATCAAATCGTCGATTGTCCGGATGCGGAGGCCCTCGCGGCCTTCAAACATAACATCCGTGACGAGTGGCTTGCCCGGCACCTGGGACAGGAAAAGCCGAAATCCATGGCAGCCCTCACATCACTCATGACCCGCTTGTGCGCGGGAGAGGACAGCTGGCTAGCCCGCAGCAACAACCTCCGCAAAAATTCTGGTAGTCCGGATATCAAGGACCGCAATGGCAGGTCGCGTCGCAACAAGAACAAACGCCGCATTAACGGCGACAATAATGAGGATATGGCAGTCAATGCCGGATTCAGAGGCTCTAAACCCGGTCAGTGGAAAAAGCCATTCAAAAGAACTACTCCGAGTCCGTCCAATTTGGACCGAATACTCGATCGCTCGTGCCAGATACACGGCAACCCCGAAAAGCCAGCTAACCACACCAACAGGGACTGTTGGGTATTCAAGCAGGCAGGGAAGCTAATTGCCAAAAACAACGACAAGGGGCTGCATAGCGATGACGAGGAAGAGACTCGACCGCCGAACAATAGAGGACAGAAGGGTTTCCCCCCACAAGTGCGGACGGTGAACATGATATACGCAACCCACATACCCAAAAGGGAGCGGAAGCGTGCACTCAGGGATGTATACGCGATGGAGCCAGTCGCCCCGAAGTTCAACCCATGGTCCTCCTGCCCGACCACTTTTGATCGAAGGGACCACCCCACCAGCATCCACCACGGCGGATTCGCCGCATTGGTTTTAGACCCAATCGTCGATGGATTTCACCTCACCAGAGTCCTGATGGACGGCGGCAGCAGCCCGAACCTGCTTTATCAGGATACATTGCGCAAAATGGGCATAGACCCCTCAAGGATTAAACCCACAAATACGACCTTTAAAGGCGTCATACCAGGTGTAGAGGCCAACTGTACAGGCTCAGTTACACTGGAAGTGGTCTTCGGATCCCCGGATAACTTCCGAAGCAAGGAGTTAATCTTCGACATAGTTCCGTTTCACAGCGGCTATCATGCTCTGCTCGGACGTACCGTGTTTGCAAAGTTCAACGCGGTGCCGCACTACGCATACCTCAAGCTCAAGATGCCAGGCCCTCGAGGAGTCATCACGGTCAACGGAAACACTGAACGCTCTCTCCGAACGGAGGAACATACAGCGGCTCTCACGGCAGAAGTACAGTGCAGCCTCTTAAGGAAATTCTCGAGCCCGGCCGTTAAGCGACCGGACACGGCTAAACGCGCCCGGAGTAACCTACAACAAGACCACCTGGCACGTTCCGAGCACGCGTAGCAATGCGGCCCCAACCCCAGCCCCTGCAAAATTGCAAGACTAGTCCTTCGCGTCGTTTTTTTTCTTTTTTTTACCCACAGGACTCCGTTCATCAGAGGCCCTGTCCGGAAGTAGACCTGCCGAACTCATGATGCAACAGCCAGGGAAGGAGAAAGGCTACGACGAATATCCAGGTGGTCTCCATTACGAGCATTAAATCTGTTTTATACACCATTCCGTAGCCTACCCCTGGAGGGGGACATGTTTAATAGTCCCATCCCTTGCTAACCGCACTATTTGTATCGTTCTGCATTCACGGCAGTATTTCTTGAATAAACAATGCAGCACCTTTTTACTTATAATTGCATTTCTTTCTTATACATATGTTCATTGACGACATGTTGCACCTGTACACTTTGGTACGGCTAAATACACCACGGGCTTATGTTTCCCGCAGCATGGTGTGATAAGTCCGAACACTTTCACAAGTGCGGCACCCCGAACTTATAGCATTATATGCATCGGCTCCGAATCATGTCTTGGGTCAATAGTTGGGTTTGCCCGGCTCCCATGTTTTGGTACCTTACGTTCCGTTGTATCGGCTAAGGTAGCACTGGGAGAACCACTGCGATTGCGCCCCAGTTGAGCTGGGCGAGCGCCTCAGTGGAGAAAGCTAAAACTGACCGTCATGATGAGGCGAGAGCCGGTCGCTGTTCGAGAGGTCTTTTTCGAGTCCCTAAAGACTTATGCCGCTCAGAGCGAGGAACCGACTTTGTCCGGCCCAGGCGTGGATAGCGCCCCAAATTCGGCCTTTCGAACACTAGGGGCTTCGCCGAAATTTAAAATTATAGAATTCTATGGCTAAGTGAGAGTGTTCAAGCATTATAAGTCCGGTTGCCTCGTTCATTGTGTTGAGCGCCTCCCTAGATGGACCCAAAAATGGGAACAAGAGTGCTCAAATTTATCCCGAACACCCCAGCACTCGTGGCATGGGGGCTGAAGCCGATGACTTGCCATCTCTCAGATTTGATAAACGGCCGCACACAAGGTAATATTTTAAATTAACAAGCGTTGCTTAGCGCATATGAACAAAGTTTTCAGCGCACAGGATAACAAAATACGAGTCTACTCAAATATTACATCTTTGGAGCACTCACCCGCAATAATGCGGGCACCCTTTAGGACACTCTTATGATACATCTCGGGCGTGCGATACTCCTTGCCTGGCGGTGGCGCGTCCGTCACAAGCTTCTCAGCATCCATCTTGCCCCATCGCACCTTTGCGCGGGCAAGGGCCCGACGGGCACCTTCAATACAGGCAGAGTGCTTGATGACTTCAACCCATGGACAGGCATCCACCAGCCGCCGCACCAGGCCGAAGTAGCTCCCAGGCATGGCCTCCTTGGGCCACAGCCGAACTATGAGGCCCTTCATGGCCTGTTCGGCCACCTTGTGGAGCTCGACCAGCTACTTCAGCTGGTCGCTAAGGGGCACCGGATGTCCGGCCTCAGCATACTGAGACCAGAAGACCTTCTCCATCGAGCTCCCCTCCTCGGCCCTATAGAAAGCAACAGCATCAGACACACTGCGGGGCAGATCTGCGAATGCTCCTGGAGAGCTCCGAATTCGGGTAAGTGATAGGTAATTCACACTCACATGCTTGCTTTGCATGAAAAATGCCTTACCCGCCGCTATTTTCTTCAACGCCTCGATTTCCTGGAGGGCCTTGTAGGCTTCGGCCTTAGCGGCTTTGGCACTCTCAAGAGCCGATGCAAGCTCGGACTCTCGAGTCTTCGAGTCGCGCTCCAAACTCTCTTGTTTTTCCACGAGAGCCTGGAGCTCTTGCTGTACCTCCGCCACCCGCGCCTCCTGCTTCTCTCGCACGGTGCGCTCCGCGGCCGCATTACGTTCGGCCGCGGACACCGCCTCCTTAAGGGTCGCCACCTCGTTCGTGGCCCCTGCAATACCCACGTTATCCTTGTCATTCTTCTTGCAACCAAATCCTTTTCTGTAAGGTACAATTTTAATAAGGTGTTACTCACCTTCCTTGTCCTCGAGCTGCTTCTTGGCACGGCCGAGCTTGTTCTCGGACCGCTCGAGGCTTTGCTTCAAAGTATTGACCTCCGTAGTCAGTGCGGCAGAGGTCAGCAGCGCAGCATGCAATCCCATTTTGACATATTTTTTATGACTCCTGCGTATATCTTTTCAGATCCTCAGTCCGGCTTTTCTTCTCGAGCACCAAACCGAGCATCACGGGCTACTGTCTATGCGGTACCATTTTATACATATTGAAATTCTTACCTCAAAGCCTGTTAGAAGGCTTCTGCAGGCTTCGGTCAGCCTGCTCTTGGCGAGCTGCACCTTCTGAATCACCGCACTCATAACAGTGCGGTGTCCCTCTTCGATGGAGGCGCCGTTGAGCGCCTCCAGCAAATTATCCGGCACCTCCGACGTCACGGTCTTGCCCTTCTTGCGAAGGGGTCGCCCGCCGGACTCCGGAGCCACTGTGGGTTCCGGGGCCGAGTCCGGTGCAAAGTCCGGGAGGTTGTCCTGTAACACCTCCGGGGCCTCCGCCTCCTGGTGGGTCCCTTCCTGGGATCCCACCTCGGCATCGTCCGCGGTGCGGGGGGTGGAGGCAGTCGGAAGGGAATCCATATCTGATGCACCTAAGGACACGCTCGACGAAGCGGGAAGATCATCCTTGGGCGGACTGCAGGGTTGTATGCGGCATTAAAAAGACATTATGTGGCGAAAAGGAAAAACCTTGAAGTTATTCGGGAGTCCGGATACTTATGATCTCGCCAGGGGCTTGGCTCTTGGAGGCCAGTCCTCGTCGTTGTTACTGGCGTTGGCGGAGCAGTCCGGGGGAAGAGTTTTTCCCTTCTTGGACCCCTCGGCCTCCCTTGTTGGGGAGGCCTTCCTTTTCTTCCCTCCCCCCGCTGGGGGAGAGGCTTTCTTCTTCTCCTCCTCGCCTTGGTGGGAGGAGTCGGCCTCGGATTCATCATCCGATAGCACCTGAAAACGGGAACTCTTCCGAGTCCCCGTGGCCTTCTTCTTGGCCTTCTTCTTCGGCACCACGTGGGGTGCCGGAGCCAGCAGCCCCGTTAGGCGGGCGTCCGCTGGGTCCTCTGGCAATGGGGCTGGACAGATAGTCCGTTCGGCCTTCGCCAGCCAGTCCTGTCAAAGGTAAAGGAAATATGCCCTAGAGGCAATAATAAAGTTATTATTTATTTCCTCATATCATGATAAATATTTATTATTCAAGCTAGAATTGTATTAACCAAAAACATGATACATGTGTGAATACATAGACAAACATAGTGTCACTAGTATGCCTCTACTTGAACTAGCTCATCGATCAAAGATGGTTATGTTTCCTAACCATAGGCATGTGTTTTCATTTGATTAATGGGATCACATCATTAGGAGAATGATGTGATTGACTTGACCCATTCCGTTAGCTTAGCACTTGATCGTTTAGTATGTTGCTATTGCTTTCTTCATGACTTATACAAAGTTCCTGCAACTATGAGATTGTGCAACTCCCGTTTACCAGAGGAGCACTTTGTGTGCTACCAAACGTCACAACGTAACTGGGTGATTATAAAGGTGTTCTACATGTGTCTCCAAAGGTACATGTTGAGTTGGCATAATTCGAGATTAGGTTTTGTCACTCCGATTGTCGGAGAGGCATCTCTGGGCCCTCTCGGTAATACTCATCACCTAAGCCTTGCAAGCATTGTAACTAATGAGTTAGTTATGAGATGATGTATTACGAAACGATTAAAGAGACTTGCCGGTAACGAGATTGAACTAGGTATTGGATACCGACGATCGAATCTTGGGCAAGTAACATACCGATGACAAAGGGAACAACGTATGTTGTTATGCGGTTTGACCGATAAAGATCTTCGTAGAATATGTGGGAACCAATATGAACATCCAGGTTCCGCTATTGGTTATTGACCGAGAATAGTTCTAGGTCATGTCTACATAGTTCTCGAACCCGTAGGGTCCGCACGCTTAACGTTACGGTGACAGTTTTATTATGAGTTTATAAGTTTTGATGTACCGAAGGTTGTTCGGAGTCCCGGATGTGATCACGGACATGACGAGGAGTCTCGAAATGGTCAAGACATAAAGATTGATATATTGGATGACTATATTCGGACACCGGAAGTGTTCCGGGTGTTTTTGGAGAAAAACCGGAGTACCGGAGGGTTACCGGAACCCCCCCGGGAAGTAATGGGCCTTGATGGGCCCTAGTGGAGAGAGAGAGGGGCCGGCCAGGGCAAGAGGCGCGCCCCCTCCCCTTGAGTCCGAATAGGACAAGGAAGGGGGGCGGCGCCCCCCTTGCCTTCCCCTCTCCCACTCCTTCCTTTCCCCTCCTTCTTGGAATAGGAAAGGGAGGGGCAACCCTACTTGGAGTAGGTTTCCCCCTCCTAGGGCGCGCCTCCCCTTAGGCTGGCCCCCTCCTCCTCTCCCCCTTTATATACGGGGAGGGGGGCACCCCATAGACACACAAGTTGATCTACGGATCGTTCCTTAGCCGTGTGCGGTGCCCCCCTCCACCATATTCCACCTCGGTCATATCATCACAGAGTTTAGGTGAAGCCCTGCGCCGGTAGAACATCATCATCGTCACCACGCCGTCGTGCTGACGGAACTCATCCCCGATGCTTAGCTGGATTGGAGCCCGGGGAACGTCATCGAGCTGAACGTGTGCTGAACACGGAGGTGCCGTACGTTCGGTGCTTAGATCGGTCGATTCGTGAAGACGTACGACTACATCAACCGCGTTGTCATAACGCTTCCGCTTAACGGTCTACGAGGGTACGTAGACAATTCTCTCCCCTCTTGTTGCTATGCCATCACGATGATCTTGCGTGTGCGTAGGATTTTTTTTTGATATTACTACGTTTCCCAATAGTGGTATCAGAGCCAAGTTTTTATGCGTTGATGTTATATGCACGAGTAGAACACAAGTGAGTTGTGGGCGATACAAGTCATACTGCTTACCAGCATGTCATACTTTGGTTCGGCAGTATTGTTGGATGAAGCGGCCCGGACCGACATTACACGTACGCTTACGCGAGACTGGTTTCACCGCCGTGCTTTGCACACAGGTGACTAGCGGGTGTCAGTTTCTCCAACTTTAGTTGAACCAAGTGTGGCTACGCCCGGTCCTTGCGAAGGTTAAAACAACACCAACTTGACAAACTATCGTTGTGGTTTTTGATGCATAGGTAAGAACAGTTCTTGCTCAGCCCGTAGCAGCCACGTAAAACTTGCAACAACAAAGTAGAGGACGTCTAACTTGTTTTTGCAGGGCATGTTGTGATGTGATATGGCCAAGACGTGATGCTATATTTTATTGTATGAGATGATCATGTTTTGTAACCGAAGTTATCGGTAACTGGCAGGAGCCATATGGTTGTCGGTTTATTGTATGAAATGCAAATGCCCTGTAATTGCTTTACTTTATCACTAAGCGATAGCGATAGTCGTAGAAGCAATAGATGGCGTAAACGACAACGATACTACGATGGAGATCAAGGTGTCGCGCCGGTGACGATGGTGATCATGATGGTGCTTCGGAGATGGAGATCACAAGCACAAGATTATGATGGCCATATCATATCACTTATATTGATTGCATGTGATGTTTATCCTTTATGCATCTTATCTTGCTTTGATTGACAGTAGCATTTTAAGATGATCTCTCACTTAAATTATCAAGAAGTGTTCTCCCTGAGTATGCACCATTGCCAAAGTTCGTCGTGCCCAGACACGACGTGATGATCGGGTGTGATAAGCTCTACGTCCATCTACAACGGGTGCAAGCCAGTTTTTGCACATGCAGAATACTCAGGTTAAACTTGCGAGCCTAGCATATGCAGATATGGCCTAGGAACACGGAGACCGAAAGGTCGAGCATGAATCATATAGTAGATATGATCAACATAATGATGTTCACCATTGAAAACTACTCCATCTCACGTGATGATCGGTTATGGTTTAGTTGATTTGGATCACGTGATCACTTAGATGACTAGAGAGATGTCTGTCTAAGTGGGAGTTCTTAAGTAATATGATTAATTGAACTTAAATTTATCATGAACTTAGTAGCTGATAGTATTTTGCTTGTCTATGTTTGTTTGTAGATAGATGGCTCGTGCTGTTGTTCCGTTGAATTTTAATGCGTTCCTTGAGAAAGCAAAGTTGAAAGATGATGGTAGCAATTACACGGACTGGGTCCGTAACTTGAGGATTATCCTCATTGCTGCACAGAAGAATTACGTCCTGGAAGCACCATTGGGTGCCAGGCCTGCTGCAGGAGCAACACTAGATGTTGTGAACGTCTGGCAGAGCAAAGCTGATGACTACTCTATAGTTCAGTGTGCCATGCTTTACGGCTTAGAACCGGGCCTTCAACGATGTTTTGAACATCATGGAGCATATGAGATGTTCCAGGAGTTGAAGTTAATATTTCAAGCAAATGCCCGGATTGAGAGATATGAAGTCTCCAATAAGTTCTACAGCTGCAAGATGGAGGAGAATAGTTCTGTCAGTGAGCATATACTCAAAATGTCTGGGTATAATAATCACTTGATTCAACTGGGAGTTAATCTTCCGGATGATAGCGTCATTGACAGAATTCTCCAATCACTGCCACCAAGCTACAAGAGCTTTGTGATGAACTATAATATGCAAGGGATGAACAAGACAATTCCCGAGCTCTTCGCAATGCTAAAGGCTGCGGAGGTAGAACTCAAAAAGGAGCATCAATTGTTGATGGTCAACAAGACCACTAGTTTCAAGAAAAAGGGCAAAGGGAAGAAGAAGGGGAACTTCAAGAAGAACAGCAAGCAAGTTGCTGCTCAAGAGAAGAAACCCAAGTCTGGACCTAAGCCTGAAACTGAGTGCTTCTACTGCAAGCAGACTGGTCACTGGAAGCGGAACTGCCCCAAGTATTTGGCGGATAAGAAGGATGGCAAAGTGAACAAAGGTATATGTGATATACATGTTATTGATGTGTACCTTACTAATGCTCGCAGTAGCACCTGGGTATTTGATACTGGTTCTGTTGCTAATATTTGCAACTCGAAACAGGGACTACGGATTAAGCGAAGATTGGCTAAGGACGAGGTGACGATGCGCGTGGGAAATGGTTCCAAAGTCGATGTGATCGCGGTCGGCACACTACCTCTACATCTACCATCGGGATTAGTTTTAGACCTAAATAATTGTTATTTGGTGCCAGCGTTGAGCATGAACATTATATCTGGATCTTGTTTGATGCGAGACGGTTATTCATTTAAATCAGAGAATAATGGTTGTTCTATTTATATGAGTAATATCTTTTATGGTCATGCACCATTGAAGAGTGGTCTATTTTTATTGAATCTCGATAGTAGTGATACACATATTCATAGTGTTGAAACCAAAAGATGCAGAGTTGATAACGATGGTGCAACTTATTTGTGGCACTGCCGTTTAGGTCATATCGGTGTAAAGCGCATGAAGAAACTCCATACTGATGGGCTTTTGGAATCACTTGATTATGAATCACTTGGTACTTGCGAACCGTGCCTCATGGGCAAGATGACTAAAACGCCGTTCTCCGGAACTATGGAGCGAGCAACTGATTTGTTGGAGATCATACATACTGATGTTTGTGGTCCAATGAATGTTGAGGCTCGTGGCGGGTATCGTTATTTTCTCACCTTCATAGATGATTTGAGCAGATATGGGTATATCTACTTAATGAAACACAAGTCTGAAACATTTGAAAAGTTCAAAGAATTTTAGAGTGAAGTGGAAAATCATCGTAACAAGAAAATAAAGTTTCTACGTTCTGATCGTGGAGGAGAATATTTGAGTTACGAGTTTGGTCTACACTTGAAACAATGCGGAATAGTTTCGCAACTCACGCCACCCAGAACACCACAACGAAATGGTGTGTCCGAACGTCGTAATCGTACTTTACTAGATATGGTGCGATCTATGATGTCTCTTACTGATTTACCGCTATCGTTTTGGGGTTGTGCTTTAGAGACGGCCGCATTCATGTTAAATAGGGCACCATCAAAATCCGTTGAGACGACGCCTTATGAACTGTGGTTTGGCAAGAAACCAAAGTTGTCGTTTCTTAAAGTTTGGGGCTGCGATGCTTATGTGAAGAAACTTCAACCAGATAAGCTTGAACCCAAATCGGAGAAATGTGTCTTCATAGGATACCCAAAAGAGACTATTGGGTACACCTTCTATCACAGATCTGAGGGCAAGATTTTCGTTGCTAAAATCGGATCCTTTCTAGAGAAGGAGTTTCTCTCGAAAGAAGTGAGTGGGAGGAAAGTAGAACTTAATGAGATAACTGTATCTACTCCCTTGTTGGAAAGTAGTTCATCACAAGAACCGGTTCCTGTGACAACTACACCAACTAGTGAGGAAGCTAATGATATTGATCATGAAACTTCAGATCAAGTTTCTACTGAACCTCGTAGGTCTACCGGAGTAAGATCCGCACCAGAGTGGTATGGTAATCCTATTCTGGAAGTCATGTTACTTGACCATGATGAACCTACGAACTATGAGGAAGCGATGATGAGCCTAGATTCCGCAAAATGGCTAGAGGCCATGAAATCTGAGATGGGATCCATGTATGAAAACAAAGTATGGACTTTGGTTGACTTGCCCGATGATCGGCAAGCCATTGAGAATAAATGGATCTTTAAGAAGAAGACTGACGCTGATGGTAATGTAACTGTCTATAAAGCTCGACTTGTTGCGAAAGGTTTTCGACAAGTTCAAGGGGTTGACTACGATGAGACTTTCTCACCCGTAGCGATGCTTAAGTCTGTCCGAATCATGTTAGCTATTGCTGCATTTCATGATTATGAAATTTGGCAAATGGATGTCAAAACTGCATTCTTGAATGGATTTCTGGAAGAAGAGTTGTATATGATGCAACCAGAAGGTTTTGTTGATCCAAAAGGTGCTAACAAAGTGTGCAAGCTCCAGCGATCCATTTATGGACTGGTGCAAGTATCTCGGAGTTGGAATAAACGTTTTGATAGTGTGATCAAAGCATATGGTTTTATACAGACTTTTGGAGAAGCCTGTATTTACAAGAAAGTGAGTGGGAGCTCTGTAGCATTTCTAATATTATATGTGGATGACATATTGTTGATTGGAAATGATATAGAATTTCTGGATAGCATAAAAGGATACTTGAATAAAAGTTTTTCAATGAAAGACCTCGGTGAAGCTGCTTACATATTGGGCATTAAGATCTATAGAGATAGATCAAGACTCTTGATTGGACTTTCACGAAGCACGTACCTTGATAAAGTATTGAAAAGGTTCAATATGGAACAGGCAAAGAAAGGGTTCTTGCGTGTATTACAAGGTATAAAGTTGAGTCAGACTCAATGCCCGACCACTGCAGAAGATAGAGAGAAAATGAAAGGAGTTCCCTATGCCTCAGCCATAGGCTCTATCATGTATGCAATGCTGTGTACCAGACCTGATGTGTGCCTTGCTGTTAGTTTGGCAGGGAGGTACCAAAGTAATCCAGGAGTGGGTCACTGGACAGCAGTCAAGAACATCCTGAAATACCTGAAAAGGACTAAGGATATGTTTCTCATATATGGAGGTGACAAAGAGCTAGTCGTAAATGGTTACGTCGATGCAAGCTTTGACACTGATCCGGACAATTCTAAACCGCAAACCGGATACGTATTTTTATTAAACGGTGGAGCTGTAAGTTGGTGTAGTTCTAAACAAAGCGTCGTGGCGGGATCTACATGTGAAGCGGAGTACATAGCTGCTTCGGAAGCAGCAAATGAAGGAGTCTGGATGAAGGAGTTCATTTCCGATCTAGGTGTTGTACCTAGTGCATCGGGACCAATGAAGATCTTCTGTGACAATACTAGTGCAATTGCCTTGGCAAAGGAATCCAGATTTCACAAGAGGACCAAGCACATCAAGAGACGCTTCAATTCCATCCGGGACCAAGTCCAAGTGGGAGACATAGAGATTTGCAAGATACATACGGATCTGAATGTTGCAGACCCGTTGACTAAGCCTCTCTCACGACAAAACATGATCAACACCAAGACTCCATGGGTGTTAGAATCATTACTATGTAATCTAGATTATTGACTCTAGTGCAAGTGGGAGACTGAAGGAAATATGCCCTAGAGGCAATAATAAAGTTATTATTTATTTCCTCATATCATGATAAATGTTTATTATTCATGCTAGAATTGTATTAACCGGAAACATGATACATGTGTGAATACATAGACAAACATAGTGTCACTAGTATGCCTCTACTTGAACTAGCTCATTGATCAAAGATGGTTATGTTTCCTAACCATAGGCATGTGTTGTCATTTGATTAATGGGATCACATCATTAGGAGAATGATGTGATTGACTTGACCCATTCCGTTAGCTTAGCACTTGATCGTTTAGTATGTTGCTATTGCTTTCTTCATGACTTATACAAAGTTCCTGCAACTATGAGATTGTGCAACTCCCGTTTACCAGAGGAACACTTTGTGTGCTACCAAACGTCACAACGTAACTGGGTGATTATAAAGGTGCTCTACAGGTGTCTCCAAAGGTACATGTTGAGTTGGCATAATTCGAGATTAGGTTTTGTCACTCCGATTGTCGGAGAGGCATCTCTGGGCCCTCTCGGTAATACTCATCACCTAAGCCTTGCAAGCATTGTAACTAATGAGTTAGTTATGAGATGATGTATTACGAAACGATTAAAGAGACTTGCCGGTAACGAGATTGAACTAGGTATTGGATACCGACGATCGAATCTCGGGCAAGTAACATACCGATGACAAAGGGAACAACGTATGTTGTTATGCGGTTTGACCGATAAAGATCTTCGTAGAATATGTGGGAACCAATATGAACATCCAGGTTCCGCTATTGGTTATTGACCGAGAATAGTTCTAGGTCATGTCTACATAGTTCTCGAACCCGTAGGGTCCGCACGCTTAACGTTACGGTGACAGTTTTATTATGAGTTTATAAGTTTTGATGTACCGAAGGTTGTTCGGAGTCCCGGATGTGATCACGGACATGACGAGGAGTCTCGAAATGGTCAAGACATAAAGATTGATATATTGGATGACTATATTCGGACACCGGAAGTGTTCCGGGTGTTTTCGGAGAAAAACCGGAGTACCGGAGGGTTACCGGAGCCCCCCGGGAAGTAATGGGCCTTGATGGGCCCTAGTGGAGAGAGAGAGGGGCCGGCCAGGGCAATAGGTGCGCCCCCTCCCCTTGAGTCCGAATAGGACAAGGAAGGGGGGGGGGCGGCGCCCCCTTGCCTTCGCCCTCTCCCACTCCTTCCTTTCCCCTCCTTCTTGGAATAGGAAAGGGAGGGGGCAAACCTACTTGGAGTAGGTTTCCCCCTCCTAGGGCGCGCCTCCCCTTAGGCCGGCCCCCTCCTCCTCTCCCCCTTTATATACGGGGAGGGGGGCACCCCATAGACACACAAGTTGATCTACGAATCGTTCCTTAGCCGTGTGCGGTGCCCCCCTCCACCATATTCCACCTCGGTCATATCGTCGTAGAGTTTAGGCGAAGCCCTGCGCTGGTAGAACATCATCATCGTCACCACGCCGTCGTGCTGACGGAACTCATCCCCGACGCTTAGCTGGATTGGAGCCCGGGGAACGTCATCGAGCTGAACGTGTGCTGAACACGGAGGTGCCGTACGTTCGGTGCTTGGATCGATCGATTCGTGAAGACGTACGACTACATCAACCGCGTTGTCATAACGCTTCCGCTTAACGGTCTACGAGGGTACGTAGACAATACTCTCCCCTCTCGTTGCTATGCCATCACCATGATCTTGCGTGTGCGTAGGATTTTTTTTTTGAAATTACTACGTTTCCCAACACCAACCCCTATGCATAGGTTCATGGGCGGAACCCACAAGTTGATCACCAAAACATACATCAAGTGGATCACGTGATATCCCATTGTCACCATAGATAAGCACGGCAAGACATACATCAAGTGTTCTCAAATCCTTAAAGACTCAATCCGACAAGATAACTTCAAAGGGAAAACTCAATTCATCACAAGAGAGTAGAGGGGGAGAAACATCATAAGATCCAACTATAATAGCAAAGCTCGCGATACATCAAGATCATGCCATAGAGAGAACACGCGCGAGAGAGAGATCAAACACATAGCTACTGGTACATACCCTCAGCCCCGAGGTTGAACTACTTCCTCCTCATCATGGATAGCGCCAGGATGACGAAGATGGCCACAGGTGAGGGATCCTCCCCTCCAGCAGGGTGACAGAACGGGCTCCCGAGAGGTTTTTGGTGGCTACAGAGGCCTGCGGCGGCGGAACTCCTGATCTATCTCCGTCTCTGATGTTTTTAGGGTACGTGGACTTATATAGGCGAAATAAGTCGGTCGGGGGAGCCTCGAGGGGCCCAAGAGACAGGGGGCGCGCCCAGGGGGGGTGGGTGCGCCCTCCTATCTCCTGGCCTCCTCGAAGCTTCCCTGGCTTGTACTCCAAGTCTCCCGGATCATGCTCGTTCCAAAAATCACGCTCCCGAAGGTTTCATTCCGTTTGGACTCCGTTTGATATTCCTTTTCTTCGAAATACCGAAACAGGCAATAAAACAACAATATGGGCTGGGCCTCCGGTTAGTAGCTTAGTCCCAAAAGTAATATAAATGTGTATAATAAAGCCCGTAATCATTCAAAATAGATAATAAAATAGCATGAATGCTTCATAAATTATAGATATGTTGGAGACGTATCAGCATCCCCAAGCTTAATTCCTACTCGTCCTCGAGTAGGTAAATGATAAAAGAAAGAATTTATGAAGTGTAAATGCTAGAAGGTGCACAAGTTTGATCAATGATAATTTCAATCACCTTTTCTAACATGATTATATGTCATAACAGTAGTTCATCTCATAAAACTTCGCAAGATCAAGTAACAAGCTATTCACATGTTAAAGCATAGACCACAAACTTTCTTGAAAACTAGCAAACTTCATTCTTAGTCATCAAACAATTGCAATTCATCTTATTTTCAGGAAGGGTCTATGTCAGAGCTTTGATTTAGCAAACTCCACATACCCAACTATCATATAGTCTTCTACAATTGCTAACACTCACGCAATACTTATGGTTATGAAGTTTTAATCGGACACTGAGAAAGATAGGGGCTTATAGTGTTGCCTCCCAACGTATTCACCTTTGGGTGATGTCAACAATAATAGTTCATGCTAACTTACATCCAATTGGATATATATATATATATATCAGGATCTTTCCAACACGAGGTGCTTGCCAAAGGATAAAATGAAAAAGGGAAAGGTGAAGATCACCTTGACTCTTGCATAAAGTAAAAGACATAAAGTAAAAGATAGGCCCTTCGCAGAGGGAAGAAGAGGTTGTCATGCGCTTTTATGGTTGGATGCACAAAATCTTAATGCAAAAGAACGTCACTTTATATTGCCACTTGTATATGGACCTTTATTATGCAGTTTGTCGCTTTTATTGCTTCCATAACAAGATCGTATAAAGCTTATTTTCTTCACACTAATAGACCATACATATTTAGAGAGCAATTTTTATTGCTTGCACCGATGACAACTTACTTGAAGGATCTTATTCAATCCATAGGTAGGTATGGTGGACTCTCATGACAAAACTGGGTTTAAGGGTATTTGGAAGCACAAGCAGCATCTCTACTTGGTGCAAGGAATTTGGCTATCATGAGGGGGAACTCAACATGTTTGAATGATCCATGACAATATACTTTAACTGAGATGTGAGAAAACATAACCCATTACTTTGTCTTCCTTGTCCAACATCAAACTCTTTAGCATGTCATACTTAATGAGTGATCACAATTATAAAAGATGTCTAAGATAGTATATTTATATGTGAAATCTCTCTTCCTTCAATATTGTTTCATGAATTGTTCAAATGACCAATACAATGCGTGCTAACCTTCAATAAATTTACAACCTTTACTTTTTAGATGTGAAGTCATTACTCCCCATGGGATAAGCAAATGAGACATATATAATTTCAAATTTATGACAATCAACTCATTCAACAATTTACTCATAGGATGTAAGTGAAGCACACGAGTAAATGAAAAACTACTCCAAAAAGATATAAGTGAAGATCAATGAGTAGCTAAATAATTACGTAACTATGTGAAGACTCTCTCTCATTTGAGAATTTCAGATCTTGGTATTGTATTCAAACAGCAAGCAAAACAAAATATAATGACATTGCAAGGATAGCACAACTCATTTGAAGAAGCAAAAACTTAGGTTCGACCGATACTAACCGATAGTTGTTGAAGAAGAAAGGTGGGATGCCTACCGGGGCATCCCCAAGCTTAGATGCTTGAGACTTCTTGAAATAGTATCTTGGGGTGCCTTGGGAACCCCCAAGCTTGAACTTTTGTGTCTCCTTAATTCCTCTCATATCATAGTTTCTCTTTTTATCAAAAGCTTCATCCACACCAAACTCAACAAGAACTCGTGAGATAGGTTAGTATAAACAAAGGCAAAACCTTATCATTTTCTACTGTAACAAATCACTAAAATTATTATTTAACATTGCATACTAAATTCCTCTGCATATTTAATACTCCTATCCTCAAATAGAATCATTAAACAAGCAAACATATGCAAACAATGCAAACATAACAACAATCTGCCAAAACAGTACAGTCTGTAAAGAATTCAAGAGTATCAATACTTCCCTAACTCCAAAAATTATGACAAAAATACTACACTATAGAAGATTTATCATATCTCATTATGCAAAAAAAAATTCAACATTATATCATGCTCTGACTTTTCTAGGGAATTTTTGCAACAGCGGTAAACTTTCTGTTTTCAAACAGCAACATGTATACTAGCAAAATAAGCATGGTAAAGGCTATCCTTGACATTTTTATTGAAAATATAGATGGAAAACATTATTCTAAATAACAGCAAGCAAATACTAACAAGAGAAAATGATGCTACAAGTAAAACACATATCATGTGGTGAATAAAAATATAGCTCCAAGTAAAGTTACCGATGAACGAAGACGAAAGAGGGGATGCCATCCGGGGCATCCCCAAGCTTAGGCTCTTGGTTGTCCTTGAATATTACCTTGGGGTGCCTTGGGAATCCCCAATCTTAGGCTCTTGCCACTCCTTATTCCACAGTCCATCGAATCTTTACGCAAAACTTGAAAACTCCACAACACAAAACTCGTAAGCTCCATTAGTATAAGAAAATAAAACCACCACTTAGATACTGTAATAAACTCATTATAAATTCATATTGCTGTAATATCTACTGTACTCCAACTTATCTATGGTTCGTACCCTCCGATACTACTCATAGATTCATCAAAATAAGCAAACAACACATAGAAAACAGAATCTGTGAAAAACAGAATAGTCTGTAGTAATATGTATCAAACGTATACTTATGGAACTCCAAAAATTCTACCAAATTAGGAAGTACTAAGAAGTTTTTGTACCAATCCATAGCAAAAATAATCAGATCAGAAGCACGTTTCGGTGAATTAACAAAACTAATTTACTGGGTGCAAAAGTTTCTGATTCTCAGCAGGATCAACACAACTATCACCGTAAGCTATCCTAAAGGTCTTACTTGGCACTTTATTGAAACAAAAGCTATAAAATATGATTACTACAGTAGCATAATTATGTGTACACACAAAAACAGTAAGGATAAGTATTGGGTTGTCTCCCAACAAGTGCTTTTCTTTAATGCCTTTCTAGCTAGGCATGATGATGGCAATGATGCTCACATAAAATATAAGAATTGAAACATAACAGGAGCATCATGAAGCATATGACTAGCACATTTAAGTCTAACCCACTTACTATGCATAGGGATTTTGTTAGCAAACAACTTATGGGAACAATAATCAACTAGCATAGGAAGGTAAAACAAGCATAGCTTCAAAATTTTCAACACATAGGAAGGAAACTTGATATTATTGCAATTCCTACAAGCATAAGTTCCTCCCTCATAATAATTTTTAGTAGCATCATGAATGAATTCAACAATATAACCAGCACCTAAAGCATTCTTTTCATGATCTACAAGCATAGAAAATTTACTACTCTCCACATAAGCAAACTTCTTCTCACGAATAGTAGTGCGAGCAAACTTAAGAAAATAATTATCATGTGAGGCATAATCCAATTGAAAACTAAAATCATGATGACAAGTTTCATCGTTATCATTATTCCTAATAGCATACAAGTCATCACAATAATCATCATATATAGCAACTTTGTTCTCATAATCAATTGGAACCTCTTCCGAAATAGTGGATTCATCACTAAATAAAGTCATGACCTCTCCAAATCCACTTTCATCAATATAATCATCATAAATAGGAGGCATGCTTTCGTCATAATAAATATTATCATCAAAACTTGGGGGACTAAAATTATCATCTTCTTCAAACATAGCTTCCCCAAGCTTGTGGGTTTGCATATCATTAGCATCATGGATATTCAAGGAATTCATACTAACAACATTGCAATCATGCTCATCATACAAAGATCTAGTACCAAACATTTTAATGCATTCTTCTTCTAGCAATTGAGCACAATTTTCCTTTCCGTCATACTCATGAAAGATATTAAAAAGATGAAGCGTATGAGACAAACTCAAATCCATTTTTTTGTAGTTTTTCTTTTATAAACTAAACTAGTGATAAAACAAGAAACAAAAAGATTCGATTGCAAGATCTAAAGATATACCTTCAAGCACTCACCTCCCCGGCAACGGCGCCAAAAAAGAGCTTGATGTCTACTACACAACCTTCTTCTTGTAGACGTTGTTGGGCCTCCAAGTGTAGAGGTTTGTAGGACAGTAGCAAATTTCCCTCAAGTCGATGACCTAAGGTTTATCAATCTGTGGGAGGCGTAGGATGAAGATGGTCTCTCTCAAACAACCCTGCAACCAAATAACAAAGAGTCTCTTGTGTCCCCAACACACCCAATACAATGGCAAATTGTATAGGTGCAGTATTTCGGCGAAGAGATGGTGATACAAGTGCAATATGGATAGTAGATATAGGTATTTGTAATATGAAAATATGAAAACAGCAAGGTAACTAATGATAAAAGTGAGCGTAAACGGTATTGCAATGATAGGAAACAAGGCATAGGGTTCATACTTTCACTAGTGCAAGTTCTCTCAACAATAATAACATAATTGGATCACATAACAATCCCTCAACATGCAACAAAGAGTCACTCCAAAGCCACTAATAGCGGAGAACAAACGAAGAGATTATGGTAGGGTACGAAACCACCTCAAAGTTATCCTTTCTGTTCTATCTATTCAAGAGTCCGCAGTGAAATAACATGAAGCTATTCTTTCTGTTCAATCTATCATAGAGTTCATACTAGAATAACACCTTAAGACACAAATCAACCAAAACCCTAATATCACCTAGATACTCCATTATCACCTCAAGTATCCGTGGGCATGATTATACAATATGCATCACACAATCTCGGATTCATCTATTCAACCAACACAAAGTACTTCAAAGAGTGCCCCAAAGTTTGTACCAGAGAGTCAAGACGAAAATGTGTGCCAACCCCTATGCATAGGTTCATGGGCGGAACCCGCAAGTTGATCACCAAAACATACATCAAGTGGATCACGTGATATCCCATTGTCACCACAGATAAGCACGACAAGACATACATCAAGTGTTCTCAAATCCTTAAAGACTCAATCCGACAAGATAACTTCAAAGGGAAAACTCAATTCATCACAAGAGAGTAGAGGGGGAGAAACATCATAAGATCCAACTATAATAGCAAAGCTCGCGATACATCAAGATCGTGCCATAGAGAGAACATGAGAGAGAGAGAGAGAGATCAAACACGTAGCTAATGGTACATACCCCCAGCCCTGAGGGTGAACTACTCCCTCCTCGTCATGGATAGCGCCGGGATGATGAAGATGGCCATCGGTGAGGGATCACCCCCTCCGGAAGGGTGCCGGAACGGGCTCCCGAGAGGTTTTTGGTGGCTACAGAGGCTTGCGGCGGCAGAACTCCTGATCTATCTTTGTCTCCGATGTTTTTAGGGTACATGGACTTATATAGGCAAAAGAAGTCGGTCGGGGAGCCTCGAGGGTCCCAGGAGATAGGGGCGCGCCTAGGGGGGTGGGCGCACCCTCCTATCTCCTGGCCTCCTCGAAGTTTCCTTGGCTTGTACTCTAAGTCTCCCGGATCATGTTTGTTCCAAAAATCACGCTCCCGAAGGTTTCATTCCGTTTGGACTCCGTTTGATATTCCTTTTCTTCGAAATACTGAAACAGGCAATAAAACAACAATATGGGATGGGCCTCCGGTTAGTAGGTTAGTCCCAAAAGTAATATAAAAGTGTATAATAAAGCCCGTAATCATTCAAAACAGATAATAAAATAGCATGAATGCTTCATAAATTGTAGATACATTGGAGACGTATCACCAAGCGACAACAAGCGAAAGGCCATGCAGCCGGCTTCCACCAGCCGGCAGGTGGCGACAGTTGAGGACCAGCAGCTGGAAGGGCAGCCACCACCCAAGCGTTAGAAAGGCGGCAAGCCCAATTGGTTGCCCGCCTTCTCGTATGAGCAAACTCTTGATGCCCCCTGCAAATTCCATAGTGGTGCGAAGCCGTCCAACCACACCACTCAGAAGTGCCATTGGCTCACCAGAATCGCCAAGGGAGACGGATTCCTGCCACCTTCGCCTGCGGGCCCGCTGCCTCCTCCGCCCCAGCAGCCGGCGGTGCGGCTAGTCGGCGCCATACAAGATGAGTATCCAGAGGAGCATGGAGCCTATGTTGTGTTCACCAGTGTGGCCGACGACAGGCGCAGCAGACGGCTGCAACAACAAGAAGTACATGCAGTGGCATCAGGTACCCCAGAGTTCATGCACTGGTCAGAGAAGCCCATCAGTTGGAGCAGGGCTGACCACCCGGAGGTGATGCCCTCCCTTGGTTCCTATGCCCTGGTCTTAGATGCCACCTTCGCAACAGAGAGGCGGGCGGCTCGTTTCTCCCGGGTCCTGATAAATGGCGGCAGCAACATCAATATCATGTACCATGACACAATGGAGAAATTGGGAATCAAGCAGAAGCAGCTTTACCCCAGTCAGACTGTATTCCATGGCATAGTCCCTGGCCTTTCCTGCTCACCAATCGGCAAGACCCAGATTGACGTTCTCTTCGGAGACAAAGATCACTTCCGCCGAGAGCCAGTTTGGTTTGAGGTGGTGGACCTTGAGAGCCCCTACCATGCGCTACTTGGCCGGCCTGCTCTGGTCGAGTTCATGGCGGTCCCCCACTATGCTTACCTCAAGATGAAGATGCCGACTACCAAGGGAATCCTGACCATAGTCGGAGACTATAAGAAGTCGTCCGCCTGCGCTGCAGACAGCAGCCGGCTGGCCGAGTCCCTTGTGATTGTAGCTAAAAAGCGACTCCTTGACCGGGTTGTGGCGATGGCAGGTAAGCAGCCAGAAATGTCACCCAATCCCAAGGAGTCGGAAGTTGAGGGATCGTTCAAGCCGGTGAAGGAAACAAAGAAGATACCCTTGGACCCGGAGCACCCGGAGAGGCATGCTGTCATAGGTGCAAACCTTGACAGCAAATAGGAAAGCGACCTTGTCGATTTCCTCCGTGAGAATCGAGACATCTTTGCATGGTCTCCCAAAGACATGTCGGGTGTTCCGACGGATTTCGCCGAGCACAAGCTACATGTCCGACCTAACGCCAAGCTGGTCAGGCAGCCCTTGCGCCGCCTGTCAGAAGAAAAAAGAAGAGTTGTTGGAGAAGAGATAGCCCGGCTTCTAGCAGCTGGCTTCATCATGGAAGTATTCTTCCGAGAATGGTTGGCCAATCCAGTTCTTGTGCTGAAGAAGAATAAGCAGTGGCTCATGTGTATTGATTATACCAGCCTCAACAAAGCTTGCCCCAAAGATCCCTTTGCTTTGCCAAGAATTGACCAAGTGATAGACTCCATAGGCAGATGTGAGCTGTTGATTTTTCTGGATGCATACTCAGGGTACCATCAGATCAAGCTGAACCCAGCCGATAGGTTGAAGACCGCCTTCATCACACCATTCGGAGCCTTCTGCTACCTGACCATGACGTTCGGCTTGAGAAATGCCGATGCCATGTTTCAGCGTTGCATGCAGAAGTGTCTCCCCAAGCAGCTCGGCAGAAACGCCCACGTTTACGTGGACGATGTGGTGGTGAAGACGGAGAAGCATGGCACGCTGCTAGAAGACCTCAAGGAGACATTTGAGAACCTGCGCCGATTTCAGATCAAGCTCAACCTGGAGAAATGCGTCTTCGGAGTACCAGCCGGCCAGCTTCTCGGCTTCCTGGTCTCAGAGCGCGACATAGAGTGCAACTCTGTGAAGATCAAGGCCATTGAGAAGATGGAGATGCCCACCCGACTGCTGGACGTGCAGAAGTTCACCGGCTGCCTGGCATCAATCAGCCGTTTCATCAGTCGGCTGGGTGAGAAGGCTCTCCCCCTGTACCAGCTCATGAATAAAACCACTTTTTTCGAGTGGAACGACAAGGCGGACGAAGCTTTCCTCCAGCTCAAGAAGATGTTGACCACTACACCTATCCTGGCGGCTCCGACTGATATAGAGCCCATGCTCCTCTACATCGCCGCGACCAGTCGGGTGGTCAGTACAGTCATAGTGGTAGAGCGCACGGAGGAGGGCAGAGTGCTGCCAGTCCAGAGGCCGCTATATTACCTGAGTGAAGTGATGTCCGCCTCCAAGCAGAACTACCCCCACTATCAGAAAATGTGCTACGGTGTGCACTTTGCCACCAAGAAGCTGAAGCCTTACTTTCAAGAGCACCCAACTACTGTTGTCTGCACTGCTTCGCTTGCTGATATCATTGGAAGCCGAGATGCTTCAGGCCGAGTGGCCAAATGGGCCATAGATCTGGCCCCCTAAACCATCTACTACCAGCCTCGCGCCGCCATCAAATCGCAAGCACTGGACGACTTCCTCATCGACTGGGCCGAGACCCAGTACCTGCCGCCAGTGCCAGACTCCACCCATTGGCGGATGCACTTTTATAGTTCAAAGATGCGCACCGGTTTAGGAGCCGACATCGTCCTCACCTCTCCTAAAGGCGACAAGCTCAGATATGTGCTGCAAATCCACTTTGCCGCCTCTAACAACGTAGCTGAATACGAGGAACTCATACACGGGCTCCGGCTTGCCAAGGAACTCGGCATTCGCCGGATCCTGTGCTATGGTGACTCCGACTTGGTGGTCCAGCAGTCGTCAGGCGACTGGGACGCCAAGGATGCAAATATGGCAAGCTACCGCTTCCTCGTACAACAACGGTGGATAATTCAAGGGGTGCGAGTTCCTCCATGTGCCAAGAAATGACAATGAGCAAGCAGATGCCCTGGCACAGATCGGCTCCACCCGGCAAGCAATACCAACCGGCTTTGCTCTGCAATGCCTCCTCAAGCCGTCTGTCAAGCCGTCGCCAGAATCAGACTCCATCTTCGTGCCGGCTCCTCCTGAAGCAGTCGGATCCGACTTGAGGCCCCCAGTAGCCGGCGCGGGGACTTCGGCAGGCGGCCCGGGGACTGCAGCCGTCGCACCCAGCCTGGGGACTTCAGAGCCTGGCCCGGGGACTGTAGCAGTCGGCCCGGGGACTTCTCCAACTCAACAGGCGGCAACCAACTCCAACCCGCCGCCTCCCAGCCCAACCGCCCTTGTACAAGTTGCAGTCGTGGCAGTCAAAGAAATAGCAGCTCCGTCATGCGCTCAACCCATCCTCAACCTTTTGGTGAAAAAAGAACTGCCGATTGATGAGATCATAGCCCAATAAGTGTAACGGTGGGCAACAGCATACACCATAGTCAACAAAGAACTGGTGCGACACAGTGTCACTGGTGTGTACCAGCGCTGCGTGGAGCCGGACCAAGGCCAAGCAATCCTCAAGGATATCCACCAAGGAAAATGTGGTCACCACGCGGCTTCAAGATCACTTGTTGCCAAAGCTTTCCGCCATGGTTTCTTCTGGCCGACTGCTCTAGAAGACGCCAAAGAGTTGGTCCAGAAGTGTAAAGGGTGCCAGAAGTTCCGCTCCAAGACACATCTGCCGGCTTCTGCACTCAAGACCATTCCCATTGCCTGGCCCTTTGCCGTCTGGGGGCTGGACATGGTAGGGCCATTGAAGACGGGTCGTGGCGGCATGACTCATTTGCTTGTCGCTGTGGACAAGTTCACCAAGTGGATAGAAGCAAAGCCAATTAAGAAGCTGAATGGGCCGACTGCCGTGACTTTCATCACCGACATCACCACTCGATACGGCATACCACACAGCATCATCACCCACAACGGCACAAACTTCGCCAAAGGAGCCTTGGCTCGTTTCTGCGCGATGTAGGGCATCCGACTGGACTTAGCGTCCATTGCCCATCTGCAGTCAAACGGCCAAGTGGAGCAAGCAAACGGCCTCATCTTGTCCGGCTTCAAGCCCCGACTGGTCAAGTGAAAGGATCGTTATGGTTGACTAGAGGGGGGGGGTGAATAGGCAACTAACAATTTTTAGACTTTTCTTCAACAAATTAAAACTTGCAATGAAATAGGTTGTCTAGATGTGCAACTACGTGGACAACCTATATGATGCAAAGACAATAAGCACACAAGAAAGCAATGGATATAACTCAAGTAAGCTTGCAAAAGTAAAGGGACAAGATAACCAAGAGTGGAGCCGGTGGAGACGAGGATGTGTTACCGAAGTTCCTTCCTTTAAAGGGGAAGTACGTCTCCGTTAGAGCGGTGTGGAGGCACAATGCTCCCCAAGAAGCCACTAGGGCCACCATAATCTCCTCACGCCCTCACACAATGCGAGATGCCGTGATTCCACTATTGGAGCCCTTGAAGGCGGCAACCGGACCTTTACAAACAAGATTGGGGCAATCTCCACAACACTTGGAGGCTCCCAACAACACCACGAAGCTTCAACACAATGGAGTATGGCTTCGAGGTGACCTCAACCGTCTAGGGTGCTCAACACCCAAGAGTAACAAGATCCGCTAGGGATAAGTGGGGGGAATCAAATTTCTCTTGGTGGAAGTGTATATCTGGGCCTTCTCAACCAATCCCGAGCAAATCAACAAGTTTGATTGGCTAGGGAGAGAGATCGGGCGAAAATGGAGCTTGGAGCAACAATGGAGCTTTGGGGGAAAGAGGTAGGTCAACTTTGGGGAAGAAGACCCCTTTATATAGTGGGAAGAACAATCCAACCGTTATCCCACTCACCAGCCCCGCACAGAGCGGTACTACCGCTGGGGAAGGGCGGTACTACCGCTCGACCCAGTGGTACTGCCGCGCTGCCTGGGGCCCTGACCCCAGGGCCGTACTACCGCCAGGGAAGAGCGGTACTACCGCTCCGGGCGGTACTACCGCTTAGACCCAGCGGTACTGCCGCGCTGCCCAGGACCCTGTCACCAGGGTGGTACTACCGCTAGGTACTACCGCTTAGAGCGGTACTACCACCCCTACTACCTCCCTTAGTGCCGCAAAACCCGACACGAAAAATTCGTTCGAGAATCGAGGTGGAAGTAGCCCAGACGCATAGCGGTACTACGGCCGAAACACCCAAGCGGTACTACCGCTCTGAAAGTGGTACTACCGCTATGGAGTTTCGGCGGTACTACCGCTGTGGACACGGTACTACCGCTAGGGCAAAGCAGAGCATAGTAAGGGGAAAACAACAGCTCCAGAGATGCGGAAGGAAAGATGACGGGTGTGATAATGATGTGTACGTGTGATTCCACCCAAGTCTTACCAAAACGGATCCCCTCTTGATAGTACGGTGACTCCTACGAAACTAGTCCACCAACAACGAAACGAAGGAGCTACACCGTCTTGAATTACAACACCGAGGGGAGGAAATCGTCTCGTGCCAATGGATGAATCTCTGAAAGAATTAACGCACATGATTAGTCCGCACAGGCGTTGTCATCAATCACCAAAACATATTGGGAATAAATATGCCCTTACAATCTCCCCCTTTTTGGTGGATTGATGACAATACGGGATTTGCACAATATGAAAGATATATGATAAGCGCAAAAGTACAACGGTCCTAAAATGTAGAAGGGCTCCCCCTGGATGTGTGCTACCTAGAAAAGTGCTTTGGACTGCACGGCACAGATGCCAGGATCAATGCTCCCCCTACATTTTAGAGACCAACTACCTAAGCAAGATATGAGAGCAACATATATATAACAAGATAAGCATGGAACTCTTAAGCTAGATAGACATAGATAAAGATACGAAGAGATAAGGTAGCATATGTCTCACACCATATGACTCGAGCTTAGGTCTTACTGACAGAACCAGAACTTAGGTCTCACAGACACAAACCAAATAAAACAACAAGCAAAAGCACAAACACAAACGAAGGAAGACACAAAACGCAAAACCTAAACTCTCTCCCCCTTTGGCATCGAGACACCAAAAAGGAGAGGGAGTGATGCTACGCCTCCAGGTGAAGGTAAACGATGGACACCCATCAGATCTCAGAGGGATCATCTGAGGTGCCATCGTCAGCCGGGAAGTGCTCAACATCAGAATCAGTCCAGGGGCAGTGCTGCTGAATCCACTCCTCCTCGGTAAGCTAATCCTTAGAACCACTAATCACAATAGCACCCATCTGACGCATGAGCTCCTTGTGGCGACCCCGGGCCTTCTTCTCAGCCACATGAGTCATGTACTAACCGTGAGACTCCATGCAGAACAACTTCTTCACCTTGATCTTGAGCTTCTTGGCCCAAGAGGGCTCTGCCTCAGAAGGCACGTAGTCATCATCTTCATCCTCAGCCTCAGCCCCAAACTCCTCTTCAGTCTCCATGGCAGCAGCAGATGAAGGAACTCCAGTCCTAGGGGCCTGAGTGCCCCAGTTATCCTTCTTCCTCAGACTCTTGACATCGTGAGAAACCAAGTCTCCAATCTCCAGCACCACCTTGGGATAGACACGATCCCAGGCCTTCTCAATGAGCAGCATAATGAACGGACCGTAAATCGGGCACTTGCGCTCGGAGATAGCAGAAACCAGCTCAAACCACATAACATGAGATATATGCAAGGACTCTCCGGTGCTCTGCCCCTTCTCCCGCTGACAGAAGAGAAACATGTCCACGAGATAAGAGTGAACCTGGTCCAGATTCCCGATGCGAGGGAAAAGAGTTTCTCTGAAGATACGGTGAAGAATGTCCAGATAGGCAGGCAGCTCATAGGTCTCCTTCTTCGTCTCATGGTTGATCCTCAGAGTGCAGTAGGGCCACAGAGCTTGCTTGTGAGTGGCATTGGCTCGACGGTGGGGGCGAAAGCCGACAGCAGACTCAAGTCCAAGATCTTCCACCCCAATCAACTGCATGAAAGCTTTCCACTTGACGGACAGCAACTTGCCATTTGTCATCCAAGTCACAATCTTGTCCTCATCGGTCCCAAGGTGAACCGTGGCATAGAATTGGGCCACAATATCAGCATCATAGTCCTTGTTGAATTGCATGATCCCGAGAATGTTCAGCTGAGTGCACATCTGAAGAGCTTCACCAAAGTAGTCAGGATCATTCTCCATATGCTCGGTGTCGATGGAGTGCACGTTGACATAGAGATTCTTCTTGGCTTTGAGGACATCAAAATAGATGGCAAACTGGAACCTGTTCCAGAACGGACGGTTGACCAAAGTGGGATCTTGGCCGACCTCATACGGGTTGCGGCGGCGCCTTGCCCAGAACTCCTTGGGTGGCATTTCTGGCACGGTTTTGCTTGGCTTTGGCTTGACCCCAGGCTTCTTCTGCAGTTGGGGAGGAGGTGGAGCACTAGAAGATCCTCCGGCAGGCTCAGTGGGCTCAGTGGTGCGGTAGCGCTTGGACGAAGCACGACCGGGGTTGACACGACGAGCCTGATGCTCAGGAACCTCATCACCTAGAACCACACACACAAACACGCAAACAACCAGAAAGAACGAGCGTAAGCCACAAACACGAACAAAGAGATCACTGAGAGGTTGCAGGATGATGGAACTGGGTAGAGGGCGGTAGTACCGTGACCCTTGAGCGGTAGTACCGCTCCAAGCAGTAGTACCGCTCCAAGCGGTAGTACCGCTCTGGAGAGAGCGGTAGTACCGCTCTCAGCGGTAGTACCACTCTGGGAGAGCGGTAGTACCGCTCGAGGCGGGGAAACAGCAGTTTCCAACTACCGTGGTCAGATCCGGTACTACCGTCCTACCAAATTCAAAAATACTCCAACCAAACACTAATCAAACAATCTAGAAGCATTCTCCATCCTACTCAAGCCTAGATCTGGACAAAAATCTAGAGATGCAACTGCTATTGCCCCAAGAACGCTAGATTGGAAATCTAGACAAAAGGAAATAGGGAATGGGGGCAATACCGACATCCATGGCAAGAGGACAAGGTGGGGATCGATTCCATCGAAGGGAACGGAGAGGAGCGCCCCGGAGAGGGAGATCCGCCGGAGCCCTCCCGCGGCGCCGGTTGCTGAAGAGAGAGACGAACAGGGCAAAGGGGTGAGCGAATGGGTATGAGGGAGAAGAAACTCCCCTGCCCCCGATATAACCCCCATCCCGCGCCTCACAGTGGTAGTACCGCTAGGAGCGGTAGTACCACTCTGGAGGGCGGTAGTACCGCTTCAGCAACCACGCTACTTCTAGACCAACGGCTAACACTCAAAAATAAACGGAAAGCAAAGCCAAAAGAACGAGAGGACCGACGCGACAACACACACACACACAACAGACCAGAAACAACTCAAACACAAACAACCACACGAAACAGAGCAAGCTCTGGCCTCTCTCAGGAGAGGGCGGTGGCCGGAGCCACCTATGTTTGAGTCAAATGGTATGGCACCGCGAAGAATTATCCTTGGGCCCATGACCGAAACTCGTCTTTGAAGCACAAGTGCCATCAAAAATGGCTATTGTGAAAGAGTTGATCGTTTTATGCATAATGGGGGGAGGGAAAGTTCATTGAGAGAACAACACTCCCCCTATGTCCATGCCTACATCTAAGCAAGATACCAAGTTGAGTGGGGTGGAGTGTGCCAGGGTTCAAGTCACATTGCTCGAATCAATGATATTTAGCTCATGCCTTAACTCGCGAAATCTTGCTTCATCCAAGGGCTTCGTGAAAATATCTGCAAGGTTATCATGAGTGTTGACATACTTGAGCTCGATCTCTCCTCGCCTAATGTGATCCCAGATGAAGTGATACCGAATCTCAATGTGCTTCGTCTTGAAGTGTTGCACCGGGTTGAGAGAAATCTTGATGGCACTTTCGTTGTCACACCAAAGAGGCACTTTGTCACAAATGATACCGTATTCCTTTAAAGTTTTCCTCATCCACAAGAGTTGTGCACAACAACTACCGTCCGCCACATATTCTGCTTCGGTGGACGAGAGAGACACACAACTTTGCTTTTTGGAAGACCAACTCACCAAAGAGCACCCAAGAAACTGGCACCCTCCGGAAGTGGACTTCCTATCCACTTTGTCTCCCGCCCAATCGGAATCCGTAAACCCTTCAAGCTTGAAGTTTGCCCCTCTTGGGTACCATAAGGCAAAGTTTGGGGTATGAGCCAAATATCGAAATATTCGCTTGACCGCCACATACTGACTTTCCTTCGGTGCAGCTTGAAACCGTGCACACATCCCCACACTCAACATGATATCTGGTCTAGATGCACAAAGGTAAAGCAAGGAGCCAATCATGGAGCGATATACCTTTTGATCCACCGCTTTACCATTGGGATCAATGTCAAGTTGGCACTTGGTGGGCATTGGAGTAGAAGCCGGCTTGACATCACTTAACTTGAATCTCTTGAGCATGTCTTGAGTGTATTTGGCTTGGTTGATGAAGGTTCCTTCTCTTCTTTGTTTGATGTCAAAGCCAAGGAAGAACTTCAACTCTCCCATCGAAGACATCTTGAACTTGGAGGTCATGAGAGCGGCAAATTCCTCATTGAAAGCTTTGTTAGGAGAACCAAAGATAATGTCATCAACATATAGTTGGCATACAAACAACTCCCCTTTGACCTTCTTAGTAAAAAGAGTGGGGTCGATTTGTCCTACTTCAAATCCACGATCTTGTAACAACTCGGTAAGGTGGTCATACCACGCACGTGGAGCTTGTTTAAGGCCATAGAGTGCCTTATCGAGTTGATACACATGATCCGGGGAGTAGGGGTCCTCGAACCCGGGGGGTTGCTTGACATAAACCAACTCATTAATGGGACCATTAAGAAAAGCACTTTTCACATCCATTTGTTGCAACTTAAAGTTGTGATGGGAAGCATAAGAAATCAACAAACGGATGGATTCAAGACGAGCAACGGGAGCAAAGGTTTCACCGTAGTCGATACCCTCGACTTGGGAGTAGCCTTGTGCTACCAATCTTGCCTTGTTGCGAATGATGTTCCCATGAGCATCTTGCTTGTTCTTGAAGATCCACTTTGTTCCAATGACGTTGTGGTTCCCAGAAGGTCTTGGCACCAATCTCCACACCTTGTTGTATTCGAAGTTGTTGAGTTCTTCATGCATGGCATTGAGCCAATCCGAGTCTTCGAGCGCCTCATAGACCTTATGGGGTTCAACACAAGAGACAAACACATGATGTTCACAATAGTTTGCTAACTGTCTACAAGTGCTTACCCCCTTTCGTAGGCTTCCAACCACATTCTCCATGAGATGACCTTTGGTGGTGAGTTTGGAAGCAATCTTCGCGGCACGACGCTCCAATTCCTCCTTGGATGTCGAAGGAGGAGGGTTCACTTGATCATCTTGAGCGTCTTCATGAGCTTGTTCTTGATCTTGAGCTTGCTCATGATCTTGAACTTGCTCGAGGAGAAGAACTTGACCTTGGGCATCATGAGGAGGTCCATCACCATCTTGTGATTGATCTTGCCCTTGGTCTTGTTCCCTAGGTTGAGGGCCTTCACTTTGTTCTTCGGAAGCGTGTGGGTCTTGGGGAGGTGATGGCTCCACTTGAGTGGAGCATTGTCCTTATCCTTCGGCCACAAGGGGTTCCTCAATGGGTAGGATATGACCAATACCCATTCTTCTTATGGCTTGGGGAGGAATTTCATCACCTACATCACAAGTACCACTTTGCTCCACTTGGGAGCTGTTATTTTCATCAAACTCTACGTTACACGTCTCCTCAATGAGTCCATTGGACTTGTTGAGAACACGGTAAGCATGAGAGTTTGTAGCATAACCAACAAATATGCCCTCATGAGCTCTACCTTCAAATTTAGACAAACGAACACCTTTCTTGAGAATGAAACACTTACACCCGAACACCCGGAAGTACTTGAGATTAGGCTTGTTCCTGGTGAGTATCTCATACGGAGTCTTGTTCAAGCCTTTGCGGAGATAGAGCCGATTGGATGCATGACAAGCTGTGTTGATGGCTTCGGCCCAGAAGTTGTATGGAGACTTGAACTCCGCCATCATGGTTCTTGCCGCATCCATCAACGTCCGGTTCTTCCTTTCCGCAACACCATTTTGTTGAGGGGTATATGGTGCAAAATATTGATGCTTGATCCCTTCATCACTAAGAAACTCATCCAAGGTGTAGTTCTTGAACTCGGTGCCGTTGTCACTTCTTATTGTCAAGATCTTTGCATCGTGTTGATGTTGAGCTTCATTTGCAAAGTCGATGACGGTTTGTTGAGTCTCACTCTTCCTCTTGAAGAAGTATACTCAAGTGTATCTTGAATAATCATCCACTATCACCAAGCAATACTTTCTACCCCCAAGACTATCAAAGGATGGGGGCCCAAAGAGGTCCATGTGGAGGAGCTCCAAGGGTCTCTTCGAGTAGATGATAGTCGTGGGAGGGTGAGCCGTCTCATGAAGCCTTCCTTCGATACAAGCACTGCAAACACGATATTTGGCAAAACTAACATTCGTTAGTCCATGAACATGGTCCCCCTTGAGAAGACTTTGCAAAGATCTCATATTGACGTGGGCTAAACGGCGATGCCAAAGCCATCCCACATCAACTTTAGCCATTAGGCATGTCGCGGTCTTAGTGGGTTGCTCCGAGAAGTTAACCACATATAGACCGTTCTCGGCATGCCCAACAAAGGCTACTTTAAGAGTCTTGCTCCACAAGAGGGCCACAGTATCAATATCAAAGAAGGTGGCAAAACCCATCAATGCGAGTTGATGAACGGAAAGTAAATTGAACGCGAGGGACTCAACAAGCATGACTTTCTCGATCGTTAGATCATGAGAAATGACAACCTTGCCAAGACCCAATACCTTAGAATGTGAGGCATCACCCCATTAGACATTGGTGGGCATAGATGGGATATTGTGCACGTCCACCACCAAGTCCTTGCTCCCGGTCATATGATTTGTTGCTCCACTATCGAGCAACCATGATCCCCCACCGGAAGCAAACACCTACAAGAGATCAATGCTTGGTTTTAGGTACCCATTGAGTAATGGGTCCTTTGATGTTAGTAACAAGGGTCTTAGGAACCCAAATAGACCATTCAATGTACTCATAAGGAGAACCAACAAATTTAGCATAAACATGTCCATCACTAGCATGGCACAACACATAAGAGGGGTTAAAGTCGCCGGCTTTGTTGGGAGAGATGGCGTTGCGCTCTTTGGCTTCACCACTCTTCCCATTGTTCTTCTTCTCCTTAGGAGCACCTTCTCCCTCCTTCACAAAGGTTTGCGTGAGCGGAGGAGGTCGATTGGTCTTGCTCTTCTTCTCCTTGTTCTTCTTCTTGTTCTTGGACTTGGGTGCGAACCCAACTCCCTCCTTGCCCACAACTTCCTTTTGATTGCTCAAAAGGTCATTTAGGTTCTTCTCGCCTTGTATGCATGACACAAGACCTTTCTCGAGTTGTTCCTTCAACTTGGCATTTTCCTCCACAAGATGCACATGCTCACAACATGGGTTAGTAGCATTTGCATTATCAATTAAGACCATGTGAGGAAATGTGTCCTTTTCCTTGGTTAGCTTAACTTGGAGTTGAGCATGAGATCCTTGAGGGTGGCATGAGCACCTTTCAAGACCTCGTGGGCCTTGTCAAGTACGTCAAACTCCTCCATGAGTCTAACATGATCAACCCCAAGTTTAGCCTTCTCCGAAGCTAGAACACGAGACACAACAAGAGCATGATCAAGATCTTTCTTTAGTTTAGCATGACTATCATTGTGTGACTCCTCAAGAGCCAAACGATGCCCATGCTCTTCCTCAAGAGCATTAGAGAGATCCGATATCTCATCGGCATAGTCACGACTATGACTTTCCATCTTAGTGATGGTTTCTTCATGAGCCTCGATCATGTCATTGGCTTCACCAAGTTGTTCCAAGAGAGCAACGAAGTGCTTCTTGGATTTGCCTTTGAGCTTACTCATGAAGGACTCAAATTCATTGATCTCCTCATTAGACCCCTTACCATTATCAAAGTCATCCATTGAAGGAGGGTTAGGAATAATGGTGGTTTTGATGTTGGGGGTTACCTTGTTGGTGGCCTTAGCCATGAGGCACTTGGCGGTGATGTTCTCGTTAGGTGCATCGAAAATAGACACCCGAGGAGTTAAGACAATGGCAATGGATGCCATGGCCATTGTTTCACCATCTTCATCATCATCGTCATCCTCACGGTATTCTTCTTGAACCACCAACCCGTGAGGAGGAGTCTTCTTGGTGAAGTTGTTCTTGTTTGGGAAGGACTTGGCTTTGTCTTTTCGAATGAACTTGCCACCATTGTCTTCCCGCTTCTCGTAAGGACAATCCACAACGAAATGGCTGACATTGCCACAGTTGAAACAAGTTCTAACTCGTTGCTTCCCCTTGAGGCCACTTGAGTTGTTCTTGTTGAAGTTGGGTCTTGTAGTCTTCTTACTCCAAAACTGTCTTGAGGCAAGAGCCATGTGCTCATGATAATCATACTTCGTGTCCTCGGGGTTGCTCTCCTCATCTTCCTCTTCTTCTTCTTCTTCCGGACTAACCTTGGCCTTCAAGGCAAGATTTGGCCTCTTTGCCCTTTGGGAACGGAGCACCGCATTATCGGCGGTCTTATCCAAGATGTTCATTGCAACAAACTCATCCAACACTTCACCAGAGGTCATGGAGTGGAAGTCCGGTCTTTGGTGGATGACGGAGGACATGGCCTTGTTGTAGGGCATCATGGCCTTGAGGAACTTGTGCTTGATCCAGTTGTCATCCGTGTCCTTGCTCCCATGATCTCGGAGTGCGACCGCAAGTTTGGTCACTCTTTGAAAGAGCTCACGAGGTTCTTCATCCTCTTTCATTGCAAACTCATCGGCTTCATCTTGCACCACTTCATAGTTGGAGCGTTGAATGCTAGCACTTCCTCGATACATACGCTCGACACACTTCCATGCTTCTTTAGCCATGACATGAGGTCGAAGATGAGGGAGATCTTCGGGAAGGATAGCATCTTGGATGATGAAGAGAGCACTCTCATTGAATTGATTGTCCACTTCTTCTCGAGGGGTGAAGTTGCTTGGATCATGAGGATAGAAACCTTCTTCAATAATTCTCCAAAGGTTAGTATTCACATGTTTTAAATGACGCTTGAAGCGATAAACCCAAGAATCATAATCTTCATTTTTCACATATTTAGGAGGAGGACCGGCATGATTCAAATGATTAGAGGGGATCGGTCCTCTATACACCGGGGGTTCCACATGGGCATAGATGCCGGTGCCATTTATACCACTAGTAGACGGAATCTTTTCACTATTAGCTTCCCCCTTGTCGGGGTTAGCATCTGTCACCTTGTTAATGGGATCACCCACTTTCATTGGCGAGGTAGATAGTTTGAGTCCCTCTAGGAATTCAGAAAACATGCTTTTAACCTCGGCCATCATGGAGGTTTTCAATGTGTCTAAAGCCACATTGAATTCCTCATGAGAGACTGAGGTTCCCCCTTCGGCCAAAGACGAGATGGGATTCACACCGGAGTGTTCCTCCGCACCATCGTTGACGTCAACCATACTCTTCGGACGACAAAGTCCTTAATAAAGAGACGAGGCTCTGATACCAATTGAAAGGATCAATATGGTTGACTAGGGGGGGGGGGTGAATAGGCAACTAACAATTTTTAGACTTTTCTTTAACAAATTAAAACTTGCAATGAAATAGGTTGCCTAGATGTGCAACTACGTGGACAACCTATATGATGCAAAGACAATAAGCACACAAGCAAGCAGTGGATATAACTCAAGTAAGCTTGCAAAAGTAAAGGGACAAGATAACCAAGAGTGGAGCCGGTGGAGACGAGGATGTGTTACCGAAGTTCCTTCCTTTTAAGGGCAAGTACGTCTCCATTAGAGCGGTGTGGAGGCACAATGCTCCCCAAGAAGCCACTAGGGCCACCGTAATCTCCTCACGCCCTCACACAATGCGAGAATCCGTGATTCCACTATTGGAGCCCTTGAAGGCGGCAACCGGACCTTTACAAACAAGATTGGGGCAATCTCCACAACACTTGGAGGCTCCCAACAACACCACAAAGCTTCACCACAATGGAGTATGGCTTCGAGGTGACCTCAACCGTCTAGGGTTCTCAACACCCAAGAGTAACAAGATCCGCTAGGGATAAGTGGGGGGAATCAAATTTCTCTTGGTGGAAGTGTAGATCTGGGCCTTCTCAACCAATCCCGAGCAAATCAACAAGTTTGATTGGCTAGGGAGAGAGATCGGGTGAAAATGGAGCTTGGAGCAACAATGGAGCTTTGGGGGAAAGAGGTAGGTCAACTTTGGGGAAGAAGACCCCTTTATATAGTGGGAAGAACAATCCAACCGCTATCCAGCAGAGGAAGGGCGGTACTACCGCTGGGGAAGGGCAGTACTACCGCTCCGGGCGGTACTACCGCTCGACCCAGCGGTACTGCCGCGCTGCCTGGGGCCCTGACCCCAGGGCGGTACTACCGCCAGGGAAGAGCGGTACTACCGCTCCGGGCGATACTACCGCTTAGACCCAGCGGTACTACCGCGCTGCCCAGGGCCCTGTCACCAGGGCGGTACTACCGCTTGGGAAGGGCGGTACTACCGCTTAGAGCGGTACTACCGCCCCTACTACCTCCCTTAGTGCCGCAAAACCCGACACAAAAAATTCGTTCGAGAATCGAGGCGGAAGTAGCCCAGACGCACAGCGGTACTACGGCCGAAACACCCAAGCGGTACTACCGTTCTGAGAGCGGTACTACCGCTTGGAGAGGTACTACCGCTGTGGAGTTTCGGCGGTACTAACGCTGTGGACACGGTACTACCGCTAGGGCAAAGCAGAGCATAGTGAGGGGAAAACAGCAGCTCCAGAGATGCGGAAGGAAAGACGACGGGTGTGATAATGATGTGTACGTGTGATTCCACCCAAGTCTTACCAAAACGGATCCCCTCTTGATAGTACGGTGACTCCTACGAAACTAGTCCACCAACAATGAAACGAAGGAGCTACACCGTCTTGAATTACAACACCGAGGGGAGGAAATCGTCTCGTGCCAATGGATGAATCTCTGAAAGAACTAACGCACACGATTAGTCCGCACAAGCATTGTCATCAATCACCAAAACATATTGGGAATAAATATGCCCTTACATCAAGCCTCTGGAGCGTTCGGCCGGCTGCTAGCTCGATGAGTTGTCGGCCATCCACTGGACCCTGCGCACAACTCCGAACAAGTCAACCGGCTTCACGCCCTTCTTCCACGTCTACGGCTCCGAAGACATCATCCCGACGGACATAGAATTTGAGTCCCCACGAGTCACCATGTACACCGAGGCGGAGGCCAAAGAAGCACGAGAGGATGGCGCCGATCTGCTAGAAGAGAGCCCACTGTTGGCACTCAACCGGTCCGCCATCTACCAGCAGATTCTGTGCCGATACTACAATGCAAGGTCAAGCCAAGATCCTTTCAAGAGGGAGACCTTGTGCTCCGACTGATACAACGAACAGCCGGCCACCACAAGCTCTCGGCACCTTGGGAAGGCCATTTCATCATCAGCAAAGTGCTGGGCAACGGTTCCTACTACCTGATCGATGCTCAGAAGCCCAAAGCATGCAAGAGAGACGATTCCGGCAAGGAGACGGAGAGGCCATGGAACACAAATCTCCTCCGAAGATTTTACAGTTAAAAGCAGTTTGTATCACGCTACCTTTTGTATTAAGTACGAAGACTCCGGGTCCCCCGAGAAGAGCTTGGGGACTACCCCTTTTTTATCTATGAGATAAGTATTATTCCTACGAATGTGTTGTTTCATTATTCCGCCCGACACCACATTCGACTAGTCGGCCCGGAGGCTTGCCGCCTTCTACTATGTGTCGTTTCCTGCAGTCGGACAAGTAGTGTGTCGGAACCAAAAAACTTCTCCTGTCAGAAGCTGCAGCTCGCAGAGCGACTGTACGGTGGACAGGGGTTGCAAAGCGATGCCCACATGAAAAACGGCTAAGGAAAAATGCGCACATAGCCGGGGCCGGGATCCCGCCTCTTCGACCAGCTGCCGAGCAGCCAGCCGGCCGGCTTCTGCTCACCTTGCCAACACTCCAAACGGCTAAGTACTTGCCCTCCCGTAAATAGCTAAGTACTCGAGCCAGTCGTAGTCCGCAGAGCGGCTGTTTGGCTGACAAGAGGCCAGCCAAGGGAGGGCGGCAAAGGAAAAAAGCAAGGAGCAAAAAGCAAGAAACGTCAGAACTCGGCAAATATACCACAATTTGCGACGAAGAATATTTACATAGCAAAGGCCCATTGGCCAGCATTCAGCATAGTTTGAAATACACCCCGCGGGTGGAATTGTGCAAATTTAACAAAAGTTTGTTGAGACCGATAAGCAGGGAAAGTAAAGGCAAGCAGCCTAAGGAGCAGCAGAGGGTTCCGGCTAGACGATGGAGTCGGCGGCGCCGGTTTGAGCAGCAGAGGGTTCCGGCTGGACGGTGGAGTCGGCGGTGCCAGTTGGAGCAGCGGACGGCTGGATGGTAGAGTCGGCAGCGCCAGTCGGTGGAACGGGCGGCTGGTCGGTCTCCGCCTGGTCGCCTCCAGCAGCAGTCGGCGCGCTTGAGCGCGGATCATTGCTCGAGGCGCGGTCTGGTTGAGGCTCGTTGTCTGCTCCGACCTCCGGCGCATCCTCCTCGCTTTCCTCGTCCTCCTCCTCCTCCCCTTCGTCGCTGGAATCAATCACATGGCCGAGTCCTCGCTGTCCTCCAGATTCAGCCCGAACCACTCCAGCGGCGCCTCGGCGCCGTCGTCAACCAGCTCCGGGACGAAGACGCTGGTGTCTGCTATGTCTTGATCTTGCGTTGGTTTTCCTTGAAGAGGAAAGGATGATGCAGCATAGTAGCGTAAGTATTTCCCTCAGTTTTTGAGAACCAAGTTATCAATCCAGTAGGAGGCTCCTCACAAGTCCCACGAACCTACAAAAACAAACAAAGAACTCGCAACCAACGCGATAAAGGGGTTGTCAATCCCTTCATGGCCACTTGCGAGAGTGAGATCTGGTAGAGATAATATGATAAGATAAATATATTTTTGGTATTTTATAATATAGATGCAGAAAATAAAGATGCAAATAAAAGTAGATTGGAAACTCATATGATAAAAGATAGACCCGAGGACCATAGGTTTCACTAGAGGCTTCTCTCAAGATAGCATAAGTATTACGGTGGGTTACCAAATTACTGTCGAGCAATTGATAGAAATGTGAATAATTATGAGACTATCTAGGCATGATCATGTATATTGGCATCACGTCCGCAACAAGTAGACCGACTCCTGCCTACATCTACTACTATTACTCCACACATCGACCGCTATCCAGCATGCATCTAGAGTATTAAGTTCATAAGAACAAAGTAACACATTAAGAAAGATGACATGATGTAGAGGGATAAACTCAAGCAATACGATATAAACCCCATATTTTTATCCTCGATGGCAACAAGACAATACGTGTCTTGCAACCCTTTCTGTCACTGGGTAAGAACACCGCAAGATTGAACCCAAAGCTAAGCACTTCTCCCATGGCAAGAAAGATCAATCTAGTAGGCCAAACCAAACCGATAAAAGAGACTTGCAAAGATAACTCAATCATACATAAAAGAATTCAGAGAAGATTCAAATATTATTCATAGATAAACTTGATCATAAACCCACAATTCATCGGATCTCGACAAACACATCGCAAAAAGAGATTATATCGAATAGATCTCCACAAGAGAGGGGGAGAACATTGTATTGAGATCCAAAAAGAGAGAAGAAGCCATCTAGCTAATAACTATGGACCCGAAGGTCTGTGGTAAACTACTGACAGCTCATTGGAGGGGCTATGGTGTTTATGTAGAAGCCCTCCGTGGTGGATTCCCCCTCCGACAGAACACCGACGACGGCTCCAAGATGGGATCTCGCGGATACAGAAGGTTACGGTGGTGGAAATATTTCTTCAGTGGCTCCCTAGATGTTTTCGGGGTATGTAGGCTTATATAGGAGGAAGAAGTACGTCGGTGGCCACCCGATGGGCCCACAAGACAGGGGGGCGCGCCCTATAGGGGTGGGCGCACCCCCCACCCTTGTGGCTCCCTCGGCTGCTTCTTGACTTGCACTCCAAGTCCTGTGGATCACGTTCGTTCCAAAAATCACGCTCCCAAAGGTTTCATTCCATTTGGACTCCGTTTGATATTCCTTTTCTTCGAAATACTAAAATAGGCAAAAAAAAACAGCAATACGGGTTGGGCCTCCGGTTAGTAGGTTAGTCCCAAAAATGATATAATTGTGTAAAATAAAGCCCATAGACATCCAAAACAGGTAATATAATAGCATGAAACAATCAAAAATTATAGATACGTTGGAGACGTATCAAGCATCCCCAAGCTTAATTCCTGCTCGTCCTCGAGTAGGTAATGATAAAAACAGAATTTTTGATGTGGAATGCTACCTAGCATAATTCTCAATGTAATTTCTCTTTATTGTGTCATGAATGTTTAGATCCAAGTGATTCAAAATAAAAGTTCATATTGACAAAAGAAATAGCAATACTTCAAGCATACTAATAAAAGCAATCATGTCTTCTCAAAATAACATGGCTAAAGAAAGTTCATCCCTACAAAATCATATAGTTAGGCTATGCTTCATTTTCATCACACAAAGATGTTCCCAACTTCTATACCCCCGATGACAAGCCAAGCAATTGTTTCTTACTTAAATAATCTCAAACTTTTTCAACCTTCACGCAATACATGAGCGTGAGCCATGGATATAGCACTATGGGTGGAATAGAATAATGATTGGGGATTGTGTGGAGAAGACAAAAAAGGAGAAAGTCTCACATTGACGAGGATAATCAACGGGCTATGGAGATGCCCATCAATTGATGTCAACATGAGGAGTAGGGATTGCCATGCAACGGATGCACTAGAGCTATAAATGAATGAAAGCTCAACAAAAGAAAACTAGTGGGTGTGCATCCAACTTGCTTGCTCATGAAGACCTACGGCATTTGAGGAAGCCCATCGTAGGAATATACAAGCCAGGTTCTATAATGAAAAATTCCCACTAGTATATGAAAGTGACAACCTATGAGACTCTCTACATGAAAACATGGTGCTACTTTGAAGCACAATATACGAGACTCACTACATGAAGAACAAGGTGCTACTTTGAAGCACAAGTGTGGAAAAAGAGATAGTAGCATTGCCCCTTTATTTATTTTTATTTTTTTCTTTTTCTTTTTTTTTCCTTTTTTCCTTTTTTTCTTTTTTTTTCTTTTGGCCTTTTTTTGGGCAATGCTCTAATAATGATGATCATCACACTTTTATTGATTACAACACATGAGTTACAACTCGAAACTAGAAAAATATATGACTCTATATGAATGTCTCCGGCGGTGTACCGGGATGGTGCAATGAATCAAGAGTGACATGTATAAAAAATTATGCATGGTGGCTTTGCCACAAATACGATGTCAACTACATGATCATGTAATGGCAATATGACAAATGTAATGTATGTCATGATGATGATGAACGGAACGGTGGAAAGTTGCATGGCAATATATCTAGGAATGGCTATGGAAATGCCATAAATAGGTAGGTATGGTGGCTATTTTGAGGAATATATAAGGAGCTTTATGTGTGATAGAGCGTATCATATCATGGGGTTTGGATGCACCGGCGAAGTTTGCACCAACTCTCAAGGTGAGAAAGGGCAATGCACGGTACCGAAGAGGCTAGTAATGATGGAAAGGTAAAAGCGCGTATAATCCATGGACTCAACATTAGTCAAAAGAACTCATATACTTATTGCAAAAATTTTGAAGTCATCAAAAACCAAACACTACGCGCATGCTCCTAGGGGGATAGATTGGTAGGAAAAGACCATCGCTCGTCCCCGACCGCCACTCATAAGGATGCACAAGCCAGGTACACTTCATGCTTCAAATTTGTTACACAACTTTAACCATACGAGACTTGCTAACTTCAACATAAGCATTCTTTAAATTCATGATCACCCAACTAGCATGACTTTAATATCACTACCTCCCTATCTCAAAACAATTATCAAGTATCAAGTTGATCATAGCATCCAATTCACTTCATATGATAGTTTTTATTATACCCAACTTGGGTGCTCATCATTCTAGGACCAATTTATAACCATAGCAAATACCATGCTGTTCTAAAATACTATCAAAATAATATAAGTGAAGCATGAGAGATCAACAATTTCTTCAAAATTAAACCACCGCCGTGCTCTAAAAGATATAAGTGAAGCACTGCACTAGAGAAAAAACTAACTAGCTCAAAAGATATAAGTGAAGCACATAGAGTATTATAATAAATTTCAATCAAGGAGGCTTCTCCCAAAAGGTGTGTTACAGAAAGGTGATTGTGGTAAACTAAAAAGTAAAGACTAATATAGTACACAATGCTCCAAGCAAAACACATATCATGTAGCAAATAAAAATATAGCTCCAAGTAAAGTTACCAATGAACGAAGACGAAAGAGGGGATGCCTTCCGGGGGCATCCCCAAGCTTAGGCTTTTTGCTATTATTGAATATCTTGGGGTGCCTTGGGCATACCCAAGCTTAGGCTTTTGCCACCCTTTATTCCATAGTCCATCAAATCTTTACCCAAAACTTGAAAACTTCACAACACAAAACTCAACAGGAAATCTCATAAGCTCCGTTAGTGAAAGAAAACAAAACCACCACATAATATACTGTAATGAACTCATTATTTATTTATATTGGTGTTAAACCTACTGTATTCCAAGTTCTCTATGGTTCATACCCTTACATACTAGCCATAGATGCATCAAAATAAGCAAACAACATACGAAAAACAGAAAATGTCAAAAACAGAACAGTCTGTAGCAATCTGTAACTAACGCAAACTTATGGAACTTTAAAAATCCTACCAAAATAGGAAGTCCTAAACAATTTTTTATTGAACAGAAGCAAAAAGAATCAATGCAAAATCTAGTTTCTGTGATTTATTGATTTTTTTCTCGTGAGCGCAAAGTTTTTGTTTTTCAGCAGAATCAAATCAACTCATATCATAGGTTATCCTATAGGTTCTACTTGGCACAAACACTAAATAAAACAAAATTTATTACTAAACAGGAACAAAAACAAGAAACACAAAGAAAATTGGGTTCCCTCCCAACTAGCGCTATCATTTAACGCCCCTAGCTAGGCATAAAAGCGAAGATAGATCTAAGTAGTGCCTTCTTTGGCACTTGATTCATAGGTAGCTCACATGATAGATTCATAAGGTAATTTGACTTTCTTTCTTGGAAAGTGCTCCATGCCTTTATTTAATGGAAATTGGAATCTAATATTATCTTCCTTCATATCAATAATTGCACCAATCGTTCTAAGGAAAGGTCTACCAAGAATAATAGGACAAGAAAGATTACAATCTATATCAAGAACGATAAAATCAATGGGCACCAAAATTTCTATTAGCAACAATTAAAACATCATTGATCCTTCCCATTGGATTTTTAATGGTGGAATCCGCAAGGTGCAAATTTAAAAAGCAATCATCAAGATCATGGAAACCTAGAATATCACATAAACTTTTCGGAATCGTGGAAACACTAGCACCCAAATAACACAAAGCAAAACACTCATAATCTTTAATTTTAATCTTTATAGTAGGTTCCCACTCATCATTAAGTTTTCTAGGTATAGAAACTTCCAAATTAAGTTTTTCATCAAAAGATTGCATCAAGGCATCAACAATATGTTTGTTAAAAGCTTTATTTTGACTATAAGCATGAGAAGAATTAACAACGGATTGCAACAAGGAAATACAAATTTCTAAAGAACAATTATCATAATCAAAATCCTTGAAATCTGAGATAATGGGTTCAATACTATTTAAAGTCATGACCTCTCCAATCCCACTTTTACCAAATTTAGCACAAAGATCTAAAAACTCTGAATTCTTGGGACGCCTTCTAAATAAAGTTGACTCATCTCCAGTCCCATTATTATCAAGATTCATATTGCAAAACAAAGATCTAATAGGTGACACATCAATAACTTTAAGATCTTCATCATTATTTTCGTGGAAACTAGAAGAACACGCTTTTATAAAGCAATCTTTCTTAGCACGCAATCTAGCGGTTCTTTCTTTGCATTCGTCAATGGAACTTCTCACAGCTTTGAGAGACTCATTGATATCATGCTTAGGAGAAGAAGATCTAAGTTTGAGAGAATCAACATCAAGCGAAAGTCTATCAACGTTCCTCATCAAATCATCAACTTTGAGCAATTTTTCTTCAAGCAAAGCATTAAAATTCTTTTGAGAGATCATAAATTCTTGGGTCTTTTACATCTGTGTCCCTAACTCGAACCCACTACTCACATTTGCCCCTAATTTGAAAGCCTGCTCAAAAATGTCCCTCCGCCGTTAGGTGCCCTTACAGAAATGCCCTTCCATTCCGTTTCCGTTCGGTCAAAGGGGTTTGACCGTCTACGGGGCGTTTGTTGGACATTTTGCCCTTGCCTCCATGTGCCACTTACATGTGGGACCTAGTCAGAAAAAAATAAAAAGGAAAAACTCTCCCTCTCACCCTCTCTCACACACACTTACATGTGGGCCCCAAACAAAATAGATATATAAAAAATCCCTCCCACCTCTCTCCCCTACCTCACGACCTCTCTGTCTCACCTCCGGCGAGCGCCGACCGGCCGGATTATGCGCCGTCGGCACTAGCTCCCCACGCACCGTAGCACTCCCTCCATTCCATTCTCCCTCTCCCTCACTCCCTTCCTCTCCCTCCCTCTCTTGCGACCGCAGCGACGAGCTAGGCGGCATCCAACGGCGATGCTCGTCGGACTCGAGAAAGCGGCCATGGATCCAGTGGTTTAGGGGGCTGGGCGACATCTTAGGGGCACCACAAACACGACTGAGACATTGATTTGTGGTTTAGCAGCACAGGGGCGGCGAATTTACGACGGTGCTCCGGCGGCCGCAGACGAGGAAGACGGTCGATCCGGTCATGTTTGTGAGGTCCTGCTCGAGCTGCTCCTAGGAGTAGACGAAGTCGAGGCGTGCACGTCTCCTGGATAGCTTTTCAGCTGTCTGTGAGGACAATGGCCGCGGCAATGGCGACGTTCACGATGTTGGCCGTCCTCGGATGCGGTTGAGGGGAGGAGAGCACGCGGGGGAAGGGAGGGAAAGTTAGCTAGGGTTGTCCAAGGGCTTGCCGGCGTCGCTAAGTAGCCCTACTCGAGCTACTACGGCGGAAGCTGTCGAACAGCGGGCGACGGTGGCGCGCGCCAGCGCGTGCAGTCGATGAGCTGATGAAGACGACGACTGGGGGAGATGGCTGGGCCTGGCAGTATGCACATGGGCCGAAAGTGCACATTGCACTTGGGCCAAAAGGTAAGCACTTTCTTTCTTCTCTTTAATTTCTATTTTATTTTTTTCAGGGGTAAAAATATCCAACAAATGCCCCATAGACGGTCATACCCCTTTGACTGGACGGAAACGGAACAGAAGGGCATTTTTGTAAGGTCACTTAACGGCAGAGGGGCAAATTTGAGCAAACTTCGAAATTAGAGGCAGATCTGAGTAGGTGGTTCGACTTAGGGACAGAAATGCAAATGGCCCTAAATTCTTTCACACTATTTTCAAAATCAGAGGGCATCTTATTAAAATTACCATAAGAATTATTGTAGGAATTTCCATAATTATTAGAGGAATTGCTAGGGAACGGTCTAGGATTAAAGTTTATTGTATAAGCATTGTTTCCAAAATTATTCCTACCAACAATATTTACACCCATAGATTCATTATTATTCTCAATCAAGGTAGATAAAGACATATCATTGGGATCAATAGAACAACTCTTAGTAGCAAACAATCTCATAAGCTCATCCATCTTTCCACTCAAAACATTAATTTCTTCTATAGCATACACTTTTTTACTAGTAGATCGTTCGGTGTGCCATTGAGAATAATTAGCCATAATATTATCAAGAAGTTTTGTAGCATCTCCTAATGTGATTTCCATAAATGTGCCTCCGGCGGCCGAATCTAAAAGATTTCTAGAAGCAAAATTCAATCCGGCATAAATTTTTTGTATGATCATCCATAAATTCAAACCATGAGTAGGGCAATTGCGAATCATCAATTTCATTCTTTCCCAAGATTGGGCAACATGCTCATGATCAAGTTGTTTAAAATTCATAATATCGTTCCTAAGCGAGATGATCTTAGCAGGAGGAAAATACTTAGAGATAAAAGCATATTTGCCCTTGTTCCAAGAATCAATACTATTTTTAGGCAAAGACGAAAACCAAACTTTAGAACGATCTCTAAGTGAAAACGGAAATAACTTCAACTTAACAATATCATCATCCGTATTTTGTTTTGCATCTCACACAAATCAACAAAGTTATTTAGATGAGTAGCGGCATCTTCACTAGGAAGGTCGGAGAATTGATCTTTCATAACAAGATTCAGCAAAGCAGCATTGATTTCACAAGACTCGACATCATTAAGAGGAGCAATCGGAGTACTAAGGAAATCATTATTATTGGTATTGGAGAAATCACACAATTTGGTATTAGCTTGCGCCATGGCGACAAGTAATCCAACACACAAGCAAACACAAAAAGGCAAGCGAAAGAGGGAGGAAGAAGAAGAAGGCAAGCGGAAAAGAGAGGAGATTGGGAAAGAGAGGGCGAATAAAATGGCAAGGGTGAAGTGGGGGAGAGGAAAACAAGAGGCAACTGGAAAATAATGTAAATGCGAGGGAGATGAGTTTGTGATGGGTACTTGGTATGTCTTGACTTGAGCGAAGACCTCCCCGGCAACGGCGCCAGAAATCCTTCTTGCTACGTCTTGAGCTTGCATTGGTTTTCCTTGAAGAGGAAAGGGTGATGCAGCACAGTAGCGTAAGTATTTCCCTCAGTTTTTGAGAACCAAGGTATCAATCCAGTAGGAGGCTCCTCACAAGTCCCACGAACCTACACAAACAAACAAAGAACTCGCAACCAACGCGATAAAGGGGTTGTCAATCCCTTCACGGCCACTTGCAAAAGTGAGATCTGATAGAGATAATATGATAAGATAAATATATTTTTGGTATTTTATAATATAGATGCAGAAAATAAAGATGCAAATAAAAGTAGATTGGAAACTCATATGATAAAAGATAGACGCGGGGGCCATAGGTTTCACTAGAGGCTTCTCTCAAGATAGCATAAGTATTACAGTGGGTGAACAAATTACCGTCGAGCAATAGATATAAAAGCGAATAATTATGAGACTATCTAGGCATAATCATGTATATAGGCATCACGTCCGCAACAAGTAGACCGACTCCTGCCTGCATCTACTACTATTACTCCACACATCGACCGCTATCTAGCATGCATCTAGAGTATTAAGTTCATAAGAACAGAGTAACGCATTAAGAAAGATGACATGATGTAGAGGGATAAACTCAAGCAATATGATATAAACTTCATCTTTTTATCCTCGATGGCAACAATAGAATACGTGTCTTGCAACCCTTTCTGTCACTGGGTAAGAACACCGCAAGATTGAACCCAAAGCTAAGCACTTCTCCCATGGCAAGAAAGATCAATCTAGGAAGCCAAACCAAACCATTAATTCGAAGAGACTTGCAAAGATAACTCAATCATACATAAAAGAATTCATAGAAGATTCAAATATTATTCATAGATAAACTTGATCATAAACCCACAATTCATCGGATCTCGACAAACACACCACAAAAAGAGATTACATCGAATAGATCTCCACAAGAGAGGGGGAGAACATCGTATTGAGATCCAAAAAGAGAGAAGCCATCTAGCTAATAAATATGGACTCGAAGGTCTGTGGTAAACTACTCACAACTCATTGGAGGGCTATGGTGTTGATGTAGAAGCCCTCTGTGGTGGATTCCCCCTCCGGCAGAACGCTGGCAACGGCTCCAAGATGGGATCTCGCGGATACAGAAGGTTACGGTGGTGGAAATATTTCTTCGGTGGCTCCCTGGATGTTTTTGCGGTATGTAGGCTTATATAGCAGGAAGAAGTACGTCGGTGGCCGCTCGTGGAGCCCACGAGACAGGGGGGCGCGCCCTGTAGGGGTGGGCGCACCCCCCACCCTTGTGGCTGCTTCTTGACTTGCACTCCAAGTCCTGTGGATCACGTTCGTTCCAAAAATCACGCTCCCGAAGGTTTCATTCCATTTGGAATCCGTTTGATATTCCTTTTCTTCGAAATACTGAAATAGGCCAAAAAAACAGCAATACGGGTTGGGCCTCCGGTTAAAAGGTTAGTCCCAAAAATGATATAATTGTGTAAAATAAAGCCCATAGATATCCAAAACAGGTAATATAATAGCATGAAACAATCAAAAATTATAGATACGTTGGAGACGTATCAAGCATCCCCAAGCTTAATTCCTGCTCGTCCTCGAGTAGGTAAATGATAAAAACAGAATTTTTGATGTGGAATGCTACGTAGCATAATTCTCAATATAATTTCTCTTTATTGTGGCATGATTTTTCAGATCCAAGTGATTCAAAATAAAAGTTCATATTGACAAAATAAATAGCAATACTTCAAGCATACTAATAAAAGCAATCATGTCTTCTCAAAATAACATGGCTAAAGAAAGTTCATCCCTACAAAATCATATAGTTAGGCTATGCTTCATTTTCGTCACACAAAGATGTTCCCAACTTCTATACCCCCGATGACAAGCCAAGCAATTGTTTCGTACTTAAATAATCTCAAACTTTTTCAACCTTCACGCAATACATGAGCGTGAGCCATGGATATAGCACTATGGGTGGAATAGAATAATGATTGGGGATTGTGCGGAGAAGACAAAAAAGGAGAAAGTCCTACATTGACAAGGATAATCAACGGGCTATGGAGATGCCCATCAATTGATGTCAACATGAGGAGTAGGGATTGCCATGCAATGGATGCACTAGAGCTATAAATGAATGAAAGCTCAACAAAAGAAAACTAGTGGGTGTACATCCAACTTGCTTGCTCACGAAGACCTAGGGCATTTGAGGAAGCCCATCGTAGGAATATACAAGCCAAGTTCTATAATGAAAAATTCCCACTAGTATATGAAAGTGACAACCTATGAGACTCTCTACATGAAAACATGGTGCTACTTTGAAGCACAATATATGAGACTCACTACATGAAGAACAAGGTGCTGATTTGAAGCACAAGTGTGGAAAAAGAGATAGTAGCATTACCCCTTTATTTATTTTATTTTTTCTTTTTTTCTTTTTTTCTTTTGGCCTTTCTTTTTTTTCGGCCTTTTTTGGGCAATGCTCTAATAATGATGATCATCACACTTTTATTGATTACAACACATGAATTACAACTCGAAACTAGAACAAGATATGACTCTATATGAATGCCTCCGGCAGTGTACCGGGATGGTGCAATGAATCAAGAGTGACATGTATAAAAAATTATGCATGGTGGCTTTGCCACAAATACGATGTCAACTACATGATCATGCAATGGCAATATGACAAAAGTAATGTATGTCATGACGATGATGAACATAACGGTGGAAAGTTGCATGGCAATATATCTAGGAATGGCTATGGAAATGCCATAAATAGGTAGGTATGGTGGCTGTTTTGAGGAAGATACTTATTGAAAAAATTTATTAGCCATCAAAACAAAGTACTAAGCGCATGCTCCTAGGGGGATAGATTGGTAGGAAAAGACCATCGCTCGTCCCCGACCGCCACTCATAAGGAAGACAATCAATAAATAAATCATGCTCCGACTTCATCACATAATGGTTCACCATACATGCATGCTTCAGGAATCACAAACCTCAACACAAGTATTTCTACTAATCCACAACTAATCACTAGCATGACTCTAATATCACCACCTTTATATCGCAAAACTATTGCAAGGAATCAACCATATCATACTGAGTGATCTAGAAGTTTATGTAGGATTTTATGACTAACCATGTGAATGACCAATTCCTGTCATCTATCTAAATAGATATAAGTGAAGCAAGAGAGTTTAATTCTTTCTACAAAAGATATGCCCATGCTCTAACAAATATAAGTGAAGCAAAAGAGCATTCTACAAATGGTGGTCTTCTATGTGAAGAGAAACATGTAATCCAAACTTCAAATGATATAAGTGAAGCACATGAAGCATTCTATAAAGCCATACTCATAAGATTTAAGTGAAGTGCAAAGAGAATTCTATAAATAAACCACGGACTATCTCATACCAGCATGGTGCATAAAAGAAAAGTGAAAACTAAATGCAAAAGATGCTCCAAGATTTGCACATATCACATGAACGAAACGAATTCAAAAACATACTGATACTTGTTGAAGAAAGAGGGGATGCCTTCCGGGGCATCCCCAAGCTTAGACGCTTGAGTCTCCTTGAATATTTACTTGGGGTGCCTTGGGCATCCCCAAGCTTGAGCTCCTGCCTCTCCTCCTTTTCCTCATATCGAGACCTCCTCGATCAAACACTTCATCCACACGAAACTTCAATAGAAAACTCGGTAAGATCCATTAGTATAATAAAGCAAATCACTACTCTAAGTGATGAAGTCATGTACCTAGGGTAGGGTCATGGACCTGTCCAAGGTACCCTCCCCAAGGGCATCCTTTAATAAGAAGGTGTCTTCCAGTCGACCAAGAGGAATTCCACTTGACGGACTAGAAGACACTCGACCATGAAGACTCACTCGACCACCAGGAGTTCAAGATCTACTCTGAATCCAAACGGTCTGTAATTAAGTAGTCGTTTATGGTCATAATGACACTTTATGTAAGGCGTTACCAGTAATGCCAGATCTAATGTACTTTAACCCTCTGCTACGTGGGCTGGCTGGGGTCCTGGCGTCCTCTATATAAGCCACCCTCCTCCACTGGTAGAAGGGTTCAGACCCCTGTAACTCTCACACATATAATCCAGTCGACCGCCTCCGGGCTCCGATACGTAAGGCTGCTACTTCTTCCGAGAAGGGCCTGAACTCGTAAAACACTTGTGTGCACAACTACTCCATAGCTAGGATCTTGCCTCTCCTTAGTACCCCCCTACACTACTGTCAGACTTAGAACCACGACAGTTGGCACCCACCATGGGGCAGGTGTCTTAGCGACCTATTGGAGAAGTTGCAATTTTTCTGATTCCCATCATCATGGTTTCAGGTGGAGTTCTGGTTGAGGGCCACGAGATCCGTCTTGGCGCGCTCACATTCGTCGCCGACGACTCTGCCTGGCTGCAGGAGGCTCCGCTCGACATGGATGCGCTGCCAGTCCGCGGAGCTACGCACTTTCGAGCATGCGTCCGCGGCGTCCTTCTGTGGCAACCGTCGACTCAGTATCGGCCGGTTTTCGTGTCATCCTCCCTCCCAGCTTCCCGCCGGCATAAGCGCTCCGGTCGGTCGAGGCTTCAGCGGTGGGTGAGGCACGCAGTGGCTCGCCAGTCGACCACTGCCCAAGTCACGGCAATCGAGCCCGAAGAATCTCTCTACGGCCTGTTCGACCTGTCGACTGGCTCCGTAGAGACTGCATCCGAGTGCGATAGCAGTGATCCGGCAGCGGAGGTCCTGATGGTCAATGGGCCGCACGGTCCCCCCGGCTTTCCTGGCACCGAGGGAGGCAACGGCGGAGGCAATCCGTCGCACGACCATGAGGAGTACCGCCCCGAGCCCCTCGACTCGCAGCAGAGGGAAGAGCTTCGCCGCCGGAACATGGATGCACTTCATACTCCGATCGTTGGAGAAACCCCTGAGGCTCGCGCCTTAGAGGATGCACGCTTGGCCAGCCTGGCTCAGCGCACTCGACTGGAGAACCTTCAGCGGGCACTCGACGAGCGCGCGCGGCAACGGATTCCAGACTCCAGTCGACGCCAACTCTTTAAACCTCCGACTCAGGTATACCGCACTCCGATCCAGAATTTGGCAGCTGCAACCCGTATAGCAGAGTCGATTCAGCCTTCCTAGTCAGAGGCTGGTAGAGGCTTGATGCAGATCAGGGATTTGCTCCGGGCAGCAGGAGATCAGAATTCGGCTGTGTCGCAGTCATGGAACAGGATTCATAGCAGATCCGTGGCGGCGAATACGGTCCAGTCGGCTCATAGCCCCAGATCGCCCCCGAGGCGTGAAGGACATGGCGACCGGCATGATCAGTACAGGAACTATGAGCAGTATGATCACCAATTCGATCGCAACGATCGACGTCGAGTGCCCACTCCTCCCCCAAGGGGTGGATCATATATGCCTTGACAGCAGGATGACAGACGCCAGCACAGTGGCGGGCGAAGAATTCTAGTCGACCCCAGGGAACCAGGCTTTGATGCGAGATCCATCATCGTTCAAGGTCTAGTCGACCGGAATAGAGCCCACAGAGAGGGTAATGACAGAGATGTACCCACCAGCAGCCGAGTGCATGTCTCCGGACTAGAGTGTTTCAGCAGAGCCATCAAAGCCGCGGTGATTCCTCCCAACTTCAGGTTGGTGACTGGAGTCAGCAAGTTCAACGGTGAGTCCAAGCCTGATACTTGGCTTGAGGACTACCGAGTGGCTGTTCAGATCGGCGACGGAAATGACAAGGTGGCCATGAAGCATCTGCCTCTCATGTTGGAAGGGTCAACCAGGGCATGGCTGAATCAGTTGACACCCAGCCGCATCTACATGTGGGAGGACCTCTCCCGAGTGTTTGTCAGGACATTCGAAGGAACGTGCAAGCGACCGGCGGGACTGACAGAGCTGCAATATTGTGTACAGAAGTCGAATGAGACTCTGAGGGATTACATCCAGAGATGGATCACACTGCATTACACAGTAGAGAATGTATCTGATCACCAGGCAGTTTGCGCCTTCAAGGAGGGCATAAAATACAGAGAGCTAAGCCTAAAATTCGGTCGAACCGGAGACATGTCTCTAAGTCGAATGATGGAAATAGCCACCAAATATGCCAATGGTGAGGAAGAGGATCGGCTCCGGAGCGGCAAACACAAGTCAGTCGCCCAGGACACCGGAGGCGGAAATTCCAGTCGAAAGCAAAAGCGTAAAGTCGAGCCAGCCACTCCTGGAGAAGCCTTGGCCCTGAATCAAGGAAAGTTCAAAGGGAAACCCAAGGGGCCTTGGAACCCTAAGAAAGTAAAAGATAAAGAAGGAAACGACGTGATGGATTTGCCATGTCACATCCACACCAAGAAAGATGAAGAGGGTAACTTCATTTACCCTAAGCATACCACTCGACAGTGTCGACTCCTGATACAGCAATTCCAAGGGAAGCAGTCCAAGGACAAAGAAAAAGAGTCGGACAAGGTTGAGGACAAGGAGGACAGTGACGAGGAATATCCGCAGGTCAATTCCACCCTGATGATTTTTGCTGACGTTGAAAGCAAAAACCGACTGAAAGTTATAAACCGAGAGGTGAATATGGCTGCTCCATCAACACCCAATTACCTGAAGTGCTGTCAGACTGCCATTACGTTCGACCAATCTGATCACCCCACGCACATAGCCACCCCTGGGAGGAAAGCATTGGTGGTTGACCCAGTCGTCGAGGGCACTCGACTGACCAAAGGGTTGATGGATGGCGGCAGCAGTTTGAACATACTGTACGCTGAGACGCTGAAAGGGATGGGCATTCCGATGTCCAGACTGAGCACAAGTAACATGAGTTTCTATGGAGTCATCCCTGGCAAGAAGGCCGCATCACTCGGCCAGATTGCCCTTGACGTTGTTTTTGGTGATTCAAAGAATTTCCGCAAAGAGAAGCTGACATTTGAGGTTGTGGATTTCCAGAGTGCCTATCATGCAATTTTGGGCAGGCCAGCTTATGCACATTTTATGGCTCGACCATGTTACGTGTACCTCAAACTAAAGATGCCTGGCCCTAAAGGTGTGATCACTGTCGCTGGTAACCACAAGAAGGCAGAAGAGTGCTTCCAGAAAGGCTCAAAGATCGCCGATGCTCAGATGGTGGCAGAAGAGTGGTAGGAACACCAGAGGAATGCAGACCCGAGTGATTTGTTGCGAGCCAAAAAGCCTGCTACGGAATCAGTGTTCCAGTCGTCCGGTGAGACAAAACCCGTTCACATCCACCCGACCGACCCGAACGCCGCTCTGACTCATATCTCCACAAAGCTCGACCCCAAATAAGAAGAAGCGCTCATCCAGTTCCTCCGTGAGAACTAGGACATCTTTGCATGGAAGCCTTCTGACATGCCGGGTGTACCCAGGGGACTGGCTGAGCATCGTCTACGAGTCGATTCGAAGGAAAAACCTGTGAAGGAACATCTGCGACGGTCCGCCGTCCAGAAAAGAAAGGCTATTGGCGAGGAAGTGGCTCGGCTCCTAGCAGCAAAGTTTATCTGAGAGATTTACTACTCCCAGTGGCTTGCCAATGTCGTCATGGTCCCCAAAAAGGACAATTCGCTTCGCATGTGCATTGATTTTAAGCATATCAATCAGGCCTGCCCGAAAGATCATTTTCCTCTTCCCCGCATCGACCAAATAGTCGACTCGACTGCGGGATGTGAGCGACTGTCTTTCTTGGACGCTTATTCCGGGTACCATCAGATCCGTCTGTTTGGACCCGATGAGATCAAAAGAGCTTTCATCATCCCATTCGGGTGCTTCTGTTATGTCACCATGCCATTCAGCCTCAAGAATGCCGGAGCCACGTTCATGAGGATGATTCAGAAGTGTTTGCTCACTCAAATCAGTCGGAATGTGGAAGGTACATGGATGACATTGTGGTCAAGTCACGAAAGGTTCCAACCTACTGACTGACCTTGCTGAAACATTTGCCAACCTCAGGAGGTACGATATCAAGCTTAACCCATCCAAGTGCACATTCGGAGTTCTTGGTGGAAAGTTACTCGGTTTTCTCGTTTCCGAACGAGGAATCGATGCCAACCCAGAGAAAGTAGGCACAATACTCCGAATGAAATGACCTGTGCGTGTGCATGATGTTCAGAAGCTTACTGGTTGCTTGGCCGCTTTAAGTCGATTCATCTCTTGTCTCGGTGAGAAGGCATTGCCTCTTTACCGACTGATGAAAAAGTCAAACAAGTTCGAGTGGACTCCTGAAGCTGAGCAGCGTTCGCAGAGTTAAAAACCCTGCTTTCCACCCAGCCGGTGCTTGCTGCCCCGATCAGCAAAGAGCCTTTGCTTCTTTACATTGCAGCCACAGGACAAGTCGTCAGTACTATACTTACGGTCGAGCGGGAAGAAGAAGGGAAAGCCTTCAAAGTTCAGTGCCCAGTATATTACATTTCCTAAGTCCTGACCCCATCCAAGCAATGATACCCTCATTATCAGAAGCTTTTATATGTGATTTATATGACCACGAAGAAAGTTGCTCACTACTTCTCTGACCACATCATCACAGTCGTCACCGACGCCCCCCTATCAGAGATTCTGCACAACAGAGATGCAACTGGTCGAGTAGCAAAATGGGCGATTGAACTCCTTCCCCTAGATATCAGATTTGAGGCAAAGAAAGCTATCAAGTCCCAATCAATAGCAGATTTCCTCGCCGAGTGGACTGAACAACAGTTGCCGACTCAAGTTCACTCGGAGCACTGGACTATGTTCTTCGATGGCTCCAAAATGCTGAATGGTTCCGGTGCCGGAGTGGTCTTGGTATCCCCCCGAGGAGATAAGCTCAGATATGTACTCCAGATTCACTTTGATTCCTCCAACAATGAAGCAGAATACGAAGCACTCTTGTACGGGTTGCGTATGGCCATTTCACTCGGCGTCCGTCGCCTCATGGTCTACGGTGACTCGGACTTGGTGGTCAACCAAGTGATGAAGGATTGGGACGTCAGAAGCCCAAGCATGACTGGTTACTGCAATGCAGTCAGAAAGCTGGAAAAGAAATTTGAGGGATTAGAGCTCCATCACGTCCCCCGACTGAAAAACCAAGCAGCCGATGACTTGGCGAAGATAGGTTCCAAGAGAGAAGCCATTCCGAGTGGCGTGTTTTTGGAGCATGTTCACACGCTGTCGGTTCAAGAAGATCCTTTCACTGAGGAATCCCCACAGCCAAAAAGCGCCACAGATCCGACTGAAGTCGAGGTCCCAGCTGTGGTCGACTTAATCATGGAAGTTCTGGTCATCACTCCCGACTGGACAGTGCCCTATATCGCCTATATTCTGAGGAAAGAGCTCCCCGAGAATGAAGAAGAGGCTCGAGAGATCGTCCGCCGATCCAAAGCCTTTACCGTCATGAGGGGACAGTTGTACAGAGAAAGTGTGACTGGAGTCATCCAGAAATGCATAACACCGGAAGAAGGTCGAATGATTCTCAACGACATCCACTCGGGGACCTGTGGCCATCATGCGTCCTCTCGGACCATCGTGGCTAAAGAATATCGAGCGGGTTTTTACTGGCCCGGAGCAAATGAGATGGCGAAAGAGATAGTCGACAAGTATGAAGGATGTCAATTCTACTCCAATATGTCGCACAAACCCGCCTCAGCCTTGAAGACCATTCCACTCGTCTGGCCTTTCGCTGTATGGGGGTTGGATATGGTGGGACCACTGAGAACAGGCAGAAGCGGCTACACCCATGTATTGGTAGCAGTCGACAAGTTCACCAAGTGGATTGAGGCTAAACCCATCAAGAATCTGGATGCCGGCACCGCCGTCAGCTTCATCAGGGAGTTGATATTCAGATATGGAGTTCCACACAGCATCATCACAGGCAATGGGTCAAACTTCGACTCCGAGGAATTCAGAGCCTTCTGCACTTCTCAGGGTACACGAGTCGACTATGCTTTAGTCGCTCACCCCTAGTCGAATGGACAAGCAGAACGAGCAAATGGCTTAATTCTCAAAGGGTTGAAACCCCGACTGATGCGCGACCTCAAGAATGCAACTGGTGCATGGGTTGATGAACTTCTGTCGGTGCTTTGGGGATTAAGGACCACGCCAAACCGGTCGACTGGAAGGACTCCATTCTTCTTGGTCTACGGAGCTGAAGCAGTCTTGCCGAGTGACCTACTTCACAACACACCCCTAGTCGAACTCTACACTGAAGCTGAAGTAGAGCAAGCCCGACAAGACGTGGTCGACCTTCTAGAAGAAGAAAGAGAGATGGCCTTGATCCAATCGACCATTTACCAGCAGGACTTACGTCGCTTCCATGCCAGAAACGTGAAGAGTCGAGCTTTCTAGGAGGGAGATTTAGTTCTCCGAGTGGATCAGCAGAAACCACACAAGCTTTCTCCTACTTGGGAAGGTCCCTTCATCATCACCAAGGTTCTCCACAATGGAGCATACCGCCTTTACAATGTCGAGCACCAGATTGACGAGCCCCGAGCGTGGAACGCAGAGCTGCTCCGCCCCTTTTATACTTAAGTTTTTCACTCGGATGAGTTGTAATAAAAGTAATTCTGTAGTGTATTCATCAAAGACAAGAGTTTCATAATTTTCTCAGCAATTGTTATTGCACTTGTTCTCATATATCTGTCCCCCAGTGGGTGGCTTAGCTGCGAACCCGTTTCGCCTAAGTTTGTAAGAAAAATCCTACCGAGTGGTAATCCATCCTTCCACTCGAAGGCTTAGCTGCGAATCCGTTTCGCCTAAGTTAAACAAAATCCTACCGAGTGGTAAGCCAGCCTTCCACTCGGGGGCTTAGCTGCAGCCCAGTGCTCGCCTAAGTTTTTTTTTAAATCCTACCGAGTGGTAAGCCAGCCTTCCACTCGGGGGCTTAGCTGCAGCCCAGTGCTCGCCTAAGTTTTTAAAAAATCCTACCGAGTGGTAAGCCAGCCTTCCACTCGGGGGCTTAGCTGCAACCCAGTGCTCGCCTAAGTTTTTGAATATCCTACCAAGTGGTAAGCCAGCCTTCCACTCGAGGGCTTAGCTGCAACCTAGTGTTCGCCTAAGTATAAAATACAACATACGCTCCACAAGGAGGATGAAGCGCAGGTCGACTGCTACCTTCCTCTCCAAAACTATGCTACGAAAATCCTATCGAGTGGAGAGCAAACCTCCCACTCAGGGGCTTAGCTGCAGCCCAGTGCTCGCCTAAGTTTCTAAAATCCTACTGAGTGGAGAGCAAACCTCCCACTTGGGGGGATTAGCTGCAGCCCAGTGCTCGCCTAAGTTTCTAAAATCCTACCGAGTGGAGAGCAAACCTCCCACTCGGGGGCTTAGTTGCAGCCCAGTGCTCGCCTAAGTTTCTAAAATCCTACCGAGTGGAGAGCAAACCTCCCACTCGGGGGCTTAGCTGCAGCCCAGCGCTCACCTAAGTTTCTAAATCCAGTTGAGTGGAGAACAAGTTTCTCACTCGGAGGCTTGGTTGCAGCCCAGCACTCGCCCAAACATGACGAGCACAAGTCGATTGCAATTTGTGCTTCACTCCTACCGGCAAAAGAGCATTACAAATACTAGTATATATTCCAACCCAAAGAAGATGGTTGTTCGAAAGAAGCAAACGTATTTCAACGGCAAATCAAGTTCGGATAACGTCCTACGGACCCAGAAGTGCTCAGGCATCAAGCCTGTTAAAGTTTGTCGGTTACAAAAATCACTCGGCATTCCAAGGCAAATTCAAATCATCGAGCATAGAAGTTTTTTACCCCTCCCGCGGAGGGCTGGAAGGCGCAACAAACTCGTCCAGGTCGATCCCATCCGCGATCCGAGTGGCAGCAGCGATGAAAGTCTCCATGAAAGAACGGAAGTCATGCTTCCTAGTGTTGGCCACCTTGAGAGACACCAGCTTGTCTTCTCTCGCTTCCTTGCAGTGGACGCGGACTAAGGACAGAGCAACGTCAGCACTGCACCTAGGAGAAGACTTCTTCCATTCTTGCACTCAACATGCAACTTCGTTCAGTCGAGTCATCAGTGACTCAAGGTCGTTCTGAAGCGTTTCTTCTGGCCAGAGCGATGTGTCGATGCGCGACATTGCGGCCTTCAGTCTTGCAAGGTAATCGACCACTGCAGCAACGCGAGACTTGAGGCGGAGCACGTTCATAGCGGTTTCATCTTTCACCGGTGTAACACCCACGATGCGGCTATATCTCCCACGTGTCGAAGCACGACTTAGAGGCATAACCGCATGGTGGTTTTGTCGCAAGAAGGGTCATCTTCACACAATCCCATGTAATGAACAAGAATGTGATAAAGAGAGTTGGCTTACAATCACCACTTCACACAATACATAATTTAGATCATACATCATTCAAATACACTCATAGACCGACTACGGTCAAGTTCAAATGAAAAGAAGACAACCCCAAATGCTAGATCCCCGATCGTCCCGACTAGGCTCCTCTACTGATCATCTGGAAACGATACATAGTAACGACCAAGGGCCTCATCAAATTCCCACTTCAGCTCAGTTGCGCCATCTGCGCCAGTATCCTCGGCACTTGCATCTGTTTTGGTAGAATTTGTGAGTCACGAGGACTCTGCAATCTCACACCCGCGAGATCAAGACTATTTAAGCTCATAGGTAGGAAAAGGGGTAATATGGTGGAGCTGCGGCAAGCTCTAAGCATATATGGTGGCTAACATATGCAAGTGAGAGCGAGAAGAGAAGCAACACGTCGGTCGAGAAGCTAGAAGTGATCAAGAAGTGATCCTGAATCTACTTACGTCAAGCATAACACAAACCGTGTTCACTTCCCGGACTCCGCCGAGAAGAGACCGTCACGGCTACACACGCGGTTGATGCATTTTAATGAAGTCAAGTGTCAGGTTATCTACAACCGGACATTAACAAATTCCCATCTGCCTCATAACCGCGGGCACGGCTTTCGAAAGATTATATACCCTGCAGGGGTGTCCCAACTTAGCCCATCACAAGCTCTCACGGTCAACGAAGGAATAGACCTTCTCCCGGGAAGACCCGATCAGTCTCGGAATCCCAGTTCGCAAAACATTTCGACAATGGTAAAACAAGACCAACAAAGCCGCCCGATGCGCCGACAAATCCCGATAGGAGTCGCACGTATCTCGTTCTCAGGGCACACCGGATGAGTCAAGCTACGAGTAAAACCAGCCCTCAAGTTGCCCCGAGGTGGCCCCGCAGGCTGCTCAGTTCGGACCAACACTCGAAGGAGCACTGGCCCGGGGGGGGGGGGGTTAAAATAAAGATGACCCTTGGGCTCGCGAAAACCCAAGGGAAAAGGGCTTAGGTGGCAAATGGTAAAACCAAGTTTGGGCCTTGCTGGAGGAGTTTTATTCAAAGCGAACTGTTAAGGGGGTCCCATAAATCACCCAACCGTGTAAGGAACGCAAAATCAAGGAACATAACACCGGTACACGGAACTAGGGCGGCAAGAGTGGAACAAGTCACTAGGCATAAGGCCGAGCCTTCCACCCTTTACCAAGTATATAAGGTGCATTAATATAAACAGGAGGTATTGTGATATCCCAAAATAACCACGTTCCAACCTGGAACAACCTTCATCTTCACCTGCAGCTAACAATGCTATAAGAGGGGCTGAGCAAAAGCGGTGACATAGCCAATCAACAGTTGCTACGACAGGATGGTTAGAGGTTTAACATGGCAATAGGTAGGCATGGTAAACAATGGCAGGTAGGACTAACATAGCGAAATAGCGAATACTAGCAAGCAAAGATAGAAATGATTTCGAACGTATGGTCATCTTGCCTGCAAGGTTCTCAGAGTTGACGAAGGCTGGATCCTCGTTAGCGTACTCAACAGGTTCCTTGTGCATGTACTCGTCTCCCGGCTGTACCCAAAGCAAGAACACAAGCAAAGGAACCACAATAAATCATGGTGCAATGCACAAGCAACATGATGCAAAACATGACGTGATATGCGAGATGTGATATGCAATGCATATGCGTGCTTCGGAAGGAAAGATGATGAACAAGGCATCAACTTGGCAAACCAAGTATGCCACTGGAAAGATGAGATGATTTCGGTTGAAATCGATATAAAGATCACCGAAAACGGATGCACGGTTTGCAAATGACAAGCAAGACAAGAATGACACAAAGCTGCGATTAACAACACGATGCTACTTAGCATGCAACAAGAAACTATGCTACAGCAGCCCAACATGAAAACAAAGCATATGGCAGTGATCTACAGGAGATGCTTTACGAAAGAGGAACACTGAGATACGGCTAAATCACATCATAACAGGTTCTAAGAAGCATGGAGAAAGTGCAAAAAATTATCAGGCTGGACATGGCATAAACAGCAGCACGAAGCAATGTTCAGAGCAAGTTATCAACATGCTACAGGAACTTATAATAGCAAACTAAGGAGTGGCATGAATCTACTCAAAGCATAGATCAAAAGTCCCTTACTGACCATAAGCCAAAAAGGAGCATAAAATATGATGGCACCCACGTAAACATAGCAAGTTTCGTTAACAGATTTCAGCAAACAAAGCATGGCATTGAAATAATTATGAAGGCACCTTCGCGAGCTCGATGCACTCACTACAGAGCATCTCATGAGAAACTAAGCATACATCCATCAAGAAGACATGACATAGAAGCTATACATGACAAGAAACAACATCATAGCATATCCGGATCAACTACAACAACCTCGGCCAAATTGAATAACATGTAAACAATCTGCCAGGAAACATTTTGAAGCAAAAGTAGAGCACGAAAATGACATGCTAGACTACTCCATAATTGCAACAAGAACCATGGATGGATAGAACAAAACCATGTTTTCAAAACACCCTTACTGAAGTATCTCAAATTATGCATGTATCTCTATGTAGCAACATGTTTACATGGCATCAAAATTACAACAGAACAGGAACTAAAATCAGCATTAACATGAAGCCTAGTTTGCATGCTTGTGCTAGTCACCACATTGATCACAAAAATACATGGTAAGCACCTCTGTAAATAAGACATAGCCTAGTTCAAAACACATTTAGGGACCAAGTCCATAGGATGCACACATCAATCATGGCAAAAATGACAAAAGAGCTCGTGCTGATAAGATTCTGAAACTAACAATATGAAGCCCTCTTCCAACAGCATTTCGGGCACCAATATGAGCTCAAATGTAAATTATGAAATAGAATGAAATGATGTGCTCTTCGAGACGAACAATTTGACATATTACACGCCCAAAACGGAGCCACGGATGCGAAGATGTGATGCGATGAAGATGCAACAAAAATTACCA
>NC_057801.1:488356304-488365560 GCF_018294505.1 Triticum aestivum | reverse complement strand
GGCCGGCGGAGGTGGGCGGCGGCGGTGCCCACGTGGCGCGGCCTGATTCGCCGGGGCGCGGCGGCGGACGTGTCCGGCTCGCCCGGACGTGTCCGGCGGCGCGGAGAGGGGAGATTTTTAGGGTTTGCCCGGATTTCGGGGAAGGGATCTATATATAGAGGTAGAGGGAGCTAGGAGTGTCCAAATGGGTTGCGGTTTTCGCCCACACGATCGTGATCCGACGACGGAGAGCATGGAAGTGACTTAGATGGGTTATTGGGCTGGTTTGGAGGGGTGTTGGGCTGCAACTTAAAAGAGGCCTTTGCGGGAGTGCGGTTAACTGTTGGAGTACCAAACGAGCTCCAAATGACCCGAAACTTGACAGGTGGTCTACCGGTGCTATACCAGGGCCACTTGGCAAGGCTCGGTCCATTCCGAGAATGTTCAACACCCGCACACGAAAAGAGACAAGAGGGGTGCGCCGGTGCATGTGGGAGTGTCGGATTGCGAAACGGACAACGGGGAAAATGCTTGGATGCATGAGACGAACACGTATGCAAATGAGATGCACATGATGACATGATATGATATGCATGACATGAATAAAATGCAAAACAAAAGACAAAACCCAACCACAGAGGGAATATCATATCACATAGCGGAAAGTGGCAAGAGTTGGAGTTACAAAGATGGAAAGTTACATCCGGGGTGTTACAACACTCCACCACTACAAGAGGATCTCGTCCTGAGATCTAGGACTGAAAGAACTCCGGATATTCGGAACGGAGGTGATCCTCGCACTACCAGGTGGCTTCTCGGTCAGAATGGTGTGACCACTTCACTTTCAGGAATTTGATTGACTTGTTGCGAGTCTTGCGCTCGGTTTCTTCAAGAATAGCAACGGGGTGTTCATGATAAGAGAGATCTTCTTGGAGGTCGATCTCTTCGAAGTTGATAGTGCGCTCCGAAGTCTTGAAGCACTTGCGAAGCTGTGACACATGAAACACATCGTGCACGTTTGCAAAGTTGGATGGAAGCTCAAGTTGATAGGCGAGATCGCCTCTTTTGCCAATGATCTTGAAACGACCCACGTATCTAGGGGCAAGCTTCCCTTTGATACCGAAGCGACGAGTGCCTTTCATTGGAGAGATGCGGAGGTAGACATGGTCTTCGATTTCAAAAGCCAAGTCACGGTGCTTGCTATCATAGTAACTCTTCTGTCGCGATTGCGCGGCTTTGAGATTCTCACCAATGACTTTGCACATTTCTTCGGCTTCTGTGATCAAGTCGTTGCCAAGAAGTTGGCGTTCACCTGTCTCAGACCAGTTGAGAGGAGTACCGCACTTTCTGCCATAGAGAATTTCGAATGGGGCCTTGCCCGAACTCGCTTGGAAGCTATTGTTGTAGGAGAACTCGGCATATGGAAGACAATCTTCCCACTTCATACTGAAAGAGATGACACAAGCCCTGAGCATATCTTCAAGGATTTGATCGACTCGCTCGACTTGGCCACTTGTTTGAGGATGGAAAGCTGTGCTGAAACGAATGTTGGTGCCCATGGCCTTCTGAAAGGAGTCCCAGAACTTAGAAGTGAAAATGCTTCCACGATCTGAAGATATCAATTGTGGAATGCCGTGCAAGGAGACAATTCTAAAGGTGTATAGCTCTGCCAGCTGAGCTGCTGTGATAGATTCTTTGATAGGAAGAAAATGAGCCACTTTAGTAAGCTTGTCAATGACAACAAAGATAGCATCATTTCCATGCTTGGACTTAGGAAAACCAGTCACGAAGTCCATCTCGATATGGTCAAACTTCCATTCCGGAATAGCAAGAGGTTGAAGGAGACCAGCTGGTCGTTGGTGTTCTGCTTTCACTCTTCTCCAGACATCACATTCATTCACGAATTGAGCAATCTCTCGCTTCATTCGAGTCCACCAATATGACTGCTTGAGGTCATGGTACATCTTTGTACTTCCAGGATGAATGGATAGGAGGGAATTGTGTGCCTCATTCATGATGACTTTTCTCAGATCACCGTTTGGAACCACAATTCGATCCTCGAAGAAAAGAGTATCTTTGTCATCCAAGCGATAGCACTTGTATTTAGGAATGCCCTTGTCAATACCACGTTTCACCTTCTTCACCATGGTATCCAGGAGTTGTGCCTCACGAATCTGATCTTCCAAAGTAGGAGAGACTATGAGGTTGGCAAGAAAGCCTTGAGGAACAACTTGAAGATTCAGCTTGCGGAAGGCTTCACAGAGATCCGGTTGAAGCGGCTTGAGAATTAGACTGTTGCAATAAGCCTTTCTGCTCAGAGCATCTGCAATCACATTCGCCTTGCCAGGAGTATATTCGATACTCGGATTGTACTCTTGAATCATTTCGACCCATCGAGTTTGCCTGAGGTTAAGGTTGGGTTGAGTGAAGATATACTTGAGGCTCTTGTGATCAGTGAAAATGTCCACTTGCCTTCCCAACAAGAGATGTCTCCATGTTATCAATGCATGGACAACTGCCGCCAACTCAAGATCGTGAGTGGGGTAGTTCTTTTCATTGGGATTCAACTGACGAGAGGTATAGGCCACAACTTTCTTCTCTTGCATCAACACAGCACCGAGACCTTGAAGGGAAGCATCACAGAATACTTCGAATGGCTTGGATTCATCAGGAGGAGTCAAAACAGGAGCTGTGACTAGCTTCTCTTTGAGGGAGTCGAAAGCGACATCACACTCAGGCGTCCAGACATACTTGACATGCTTCTGGAGGAGGTTGGAAAGAGGCTTTGCAATCTCAGAGAAGTTCTCAATGAATCTTCGGCAATAGCTTGCAAGACCAAGAAAACTGCGGAGCTGTTTGACATTCTGAGGAGGTTCCCAATTCAGAACAGCAGAAACCTTCACGGGATTAACAACAATGCCCTTGGTAGAGATGATATGCCCAAGGTAAAGAACTTCATCAAGCCAGAATTCACATTTGGAAAACTTCGCATAGAATTGATGCTCTCTGAGCTTGTTGAGCACCAATCGCAAATGTTTGGCATGATCCTGCTTATTCTTGGAGAAGACCAAGATATCATCGAGATACACCAGAACGAATTCATTGGTGTAGGGGTTGAAGATAAAGTTCATCATGCGAGAGAACGTTGGAGGCGCATTGACAAGGCCGAAAGACATGACAGTATATTCATAAGAACCATAGCTTGTTCTGAATGCTGTCTTGGGAATATCTTGTTCACGAATGCAAATCTGATGATAACCCATACAGAGTTCAAGCTTGGAGAATACTTTAGCACCTTTGAGTTGCTCGAAAAGCTCATTGATGTTGGGAAGTGGATACTTGTTCTTGATTGTCTTCTTGTTCAATGGACGGTAATCGACGCAAAGTCGGTCCGTGCCATCCTTCTTCTGGACAAAAAGAACTCCACAACCCCATGGGGAAGAACTCGGTCTGATCAAACCCAGACGCTCTTGTTCATCGAGCTGCTTCTTCAATTCCTTCAGCTCCTTGGGTCCAAGCTTGTATGGACGCTTGCAAACGGGTTCAGTTCCAGGCTCAAGATCAATAACGAACTCGATTGGCCGATGAGGAGGCATACCCGGAAGCTCTTCTGGAAAGACATCTTGGTACTCACAAACGACTGGAATTTGAGAAATAGCATCCAATTCGCCCTTCTCACTGAGAGAAAACAACCGAATGGTTTCATCACGAGCGGCATAGATGATAACATCCTCAGAAGGGTGAGTCAATTGAATCTGCCTGGCAACACAATCAAGCTGAGCCTTGTGCTTAGAAAGCCAGTCCATCCCAAGAATTAGATCAATATCAGAGTCACCAAGAACCACTGGAGAAGACAGAAATTTATAGTCGCCCATCTTGATTGTGGTATCCGGAACCACCAAACTGGAGCTCAACCGTTTACCCGGAGAAACGACATCCATGGGTTTACCCAAATGTGATGAAGAGAATTCATGCTTGGCAAAAAATGGTCTTGACATGAAACAAAGCGATGCACCAGTATCAAATAAGACTTTTGCAGGAATATCATTAACAGGAAGATTACCGATGATCACATCTGAAGAATCCTCTGCCTGAGCTGCATTCATCATGTTCACCTTTGCAGACTTTGGATTATGCTTGACCACTGCATTGCTTGAAGATCTCACAGGAGGAGGAGGAGGAAGACGCCTTTGATTGAAGCATTTGTTCGCGTAGTGACCTTTCTGCTGGCACTTGTTGCAAGTCACTTCTGAGAGCGGACGATGATAAGGAGCATTCGACTTTGAAGCTTGAGGCTGAGACTTGTTCTGATAGCTTGGGTTGGGTGGGTGGGAAGATCCACGACCACCTGAGTTCTTCTGCTGGTAAGGCTGACGAAACGGAGGAGGCAGGTAGAACTTCTGCTGCTTAGCTGCCACTTGTGAGGAAGAAGAAGATTGCACTGCATCTATGATTCTCTTCTTAGACGCCTCACACTTGAGCTGAGCACCTTCTTGCTTGAGTGCCATATTGTAGAATTGATCAAACTGAGTAGGCTCAACAAGAACGAGAGCTAACTGCAGATCCTCTCTAAGGCCACCTCTGAACTGATAGATCATACTCTTCTCATCTGGAACATCTTGCTTAGCAAAGCGAGCAAGTTTCTTAAACTGCTTGTTGTATTCGTACACTGACATGTTGCCTTGCTTGAGATTGCGGAACTCCTCACGCTTGCTCTCAACAACACTGGTAGGAATATGGTGAGCTTTAAAGTCCCGACAGAAATTAGTCCAAGTAATCACTCGGCCTCCTCTGGAATCCTTGTATTGCTGGAACCAATCAGCTGCCTGATCCTTGAGCTGAAAAGAAGCGAACTTGACATAGTCCTCAGGCCTGACATTGCTGCAATCAAAATGCTTGTTGATATCCATGAGCCAATCATCAGCGTCTGTGGCCTCGACACAGTAGCTGAAAGACTTCGGCTGGTTTGCAAGGAATTGGTTGAGGGTAGGAAACTGAGGCTGATGATTGAACTGCCCTTGACCTTGATTCCCTTGGTTGCCTTGGCCTTGGTTGCGCTCTTGCATGAGCTGGATCATCATCTAAGCATGGGAGTTAGAGGCTGCCATCAAAGCTTGCCATGCCTCCGGAGGCGGAGGTGGTGGTGGAGGGTTCGCCTGACTCCCATCATTGCGATCCGGATTCAGACGCGTTGGCGGAGCCATCCTGAAGAGGGTGACATCCGTTAGCATCTTGATAGACAGATAGACAAGTTGGATCAACGGATAGAAATTGCAACATATAGTCTTCACAATAAATATTCGAACAAGGATGAACGAATGAATTCCAAAGTAAACATCACACGTCCATAAAGGTGAGAAGCCACTTAAATAGAGATTGATGAATGAAATAAACAAGGTACGACTGGAACAAATACGTGGTAAGGATTACCCAATCACAAACCAAATATCTGCGGGAAGAAATGCTAGAGCTACTTGAATCCCACCTATAAACTCCCGAAACTTTCCGGTTATGCAATCAGGTGTTGGGGATACAAGGGAAGCAATATATCTCACCCAAACTAACAATCCCTACATCCAGCTGTATCCATCCGTCAACACATAACCAAGAAACCTTCGGAAATAGTGTACCTCAACCTTCGAAAAGCATCCGTTATACGAGTTATGGCAATACTCCCGAGCTCGCCCCAGTACTGGGTTATCGGGGTTATCTCACCAACAATTGTACAAAAGAGATTTTCGATGTCGGCAAAGCTCAGGTATTCTAGAACTGCAACGATAAAATTGTGACGACAACACCTCGGAGCTCAACTCCCCGGGACACTGCCACAACCCCTAAATGTCAGGAGGCACCAAGAACAATGTTCTCGTCACAAAACTATCGGAACGATTCCAAGATACCCGCGTGAACCTAAATTTTTTTTAGTGAAATTTGAGAAGAGGATAGTCAAAACATCTACGTCAGGACACCTCACCAGAGCGACGAAGGGACTGAGGAGTAAAAAGAATCCTACTCTCCGATATATATAATCCTAAGACTCAAAACATTTTTGTTCTAGACTCAACATCGCCAGGAAACAATCAAGCAGGGGGCTCCTAAGTCGGGGATGGCTCTGATTACCAACTTGTAACACCCACGATGCGGCTATATCTCCCACGTGTCGAAGCACGACTTAGAGGCATAACCGCATGGTGGTTTTGTCGCAAGAAGGGTCATCTTCACACAATCCCATGTAATGAACAAGAATGGGATAAAGAGAGTTGGCTTACAATCGCCACTTCACACAATACATAATTTAGATCATACATCATTCAAATACACTCATAGACCGACTACGGTCAAGTTCAAATGAAAAGAAGACAACCCCAAATGCTAGATCCCCGATCGTCCCGACTGGGCTCCTCTACTGATCATCTGGAAACGATACATAGTAACGACCAAGGGCCTCATCAAATTCCCACTTCAGCTCAGTTGCACCATCTGCGCTAGTATCCTCGGCACCTGCATCTGTTTTGGTAGAATCTGTGAGTCACGAGGACTCAACAATCTCACACCCGCGAGATCAAGACTATTTAAGCTCATAGGTAGGAAAAGGGGTAATATGGTGGAGCTGCGGCAAGCTCTAAGCATATATGGTGGCTAACATACGCAAGTGAGAGCGAGAAGAGAAGCAACGCGTCGGTCGAGAAGCTAGAAGTGATCAAGAAGTGATCCTGAATCTACTTACGTCAAGCATAACACAAACCGTGTTCACTTCCCGGACTCCGCCGAGAAGAGACCGTCACGGCTACACACGCGGTTGATGCATTTTAATGAAGTCAAGTGTCAAGTTATCTACAACCGGATATTAAAAAATTCACATCTGCCTCATAACCGTGGGCACGGCTTTCGAAAGATTATATACCCTGCAGGGGTGTCCCAACTTAGCCCATCACAAGCTCTCACGGTCAACGAAGGAATAGACCTTCTCCCGGGAAGACCCGATCAGTCTCGGAATCCCGGTTCGCAAAACATTTCGACAATGGTAAAACAAGACCAGCAAAGGCCTGATGTGCCAACAAATCCCGATAGGAGTCGCACGTATCTCATTCTCAGGGCACACCGGATGAGTCAAGCTACGAGTAAAACCAGCCCTCAAGTTGCCCTGAGGTGGCCCCGCAGGCTGCTCAATTCGGACCAACACTCGAAGGAGCACTGGCCCGGGGGGGGGGGGGTTAAAATAAAGATGACCCTTGGGCTCGCGAAAACCCAAGGGAAAAGGGCTTAGGTGGCAAATGGTAAAACCAAGTTTGGGCCTTGCTGGAGGAGTTTTATTCAATGTGAACTGTTAAGGGGGTCCCATAAATCACCCAACCGTGTAAGGAACGCAAAATCAAGGAACATAACACCGGTAAACGGAACTAGGGCGGCAAGAGTGGAACAAGTCACTAGGCATAAGGCCGAGCCTTCCACCCTTTACCAAGTATATAAGGTGCATTAATATAAACAGGAGGTATTGTGAAATCCCAAAATAACCACGTTCCGACCTGGAACAACCTTCATCTTCACCTGCAGCTAACAATGCTATAAGAGGGGCTGAGCAAAAGCGGTGACATAGCCAATCAACAGTTGCTAGGACAGGATGGTTAGAGGTTTAACATGGCAATAGGTAGGCATGGTAAACAATGGCAGGTAGGGCTAACATAGCGAAAGAGCGAATACTAGCAAGCAAAGATAGAAATGATTTCGAAGGTATGGTCATCTTGCCTGCAAGGTTCTTAGAGTTGACGAAGGCTGGATCCTCGTTAGCGTACTCAACAGGTTCCTCGTGCACGTACTCGTCTCTCGGCTCTACCCAAAGAAAGAACACAAGCAAAGGAACCACAATAAATCACGGTGCAATGCACAAGCAACATGATGCAAAACATGACGTGATATGTGAGATGTGATATGCAATGCATATGCGTGCTTCAGAAGGAAAGATGATGAACAAGGCATCAACTTGGCACACCAAGTATGCCGCTGGAAAGATGAGATGATTTCGGTTGAAATCGATATAAAGATCACCGGAAACGGATGCACGGTTTGCAAATGACAAGCAAGACAAGAATGACACAAAGCTGCGATTAACAGCACGATGCTACTTAGCATGCAACAAGAAACTATGCTATAGAACCCCAACATGAAAACGAAGCATATGGCAGTGATCTACAGGAGATGCTTTACAAAAGAGGAACACCGAGATACGGCTAAATCACATCATAACAGGTTCAAACAAGCATGGAGAAAGTGCAAAAAATTATCAGGCTGGACATGGCATAAACAGCAGCAGGAAGCAATGTTCAGAGCAAGTTATCAACATGCTACAGGAACTTATAATAGCAAACTAAGGCATGTCATGAATCTAATCAAAGCATAGATCAAAAGTCCCTTACTGACCATAAACCAAAAAGGATCATAAAATATGATGGCACCCACGTAAACATAGCAAGTTTCGTTAACAGATTTCAGCAAACAAAGCATGGCACTGAAATAATTATGAAGGCACCTTCGCAAGCTCGATGCACTCACTACAAAGCATCTCATGATAAACTAAGCATACATCCATCAAGAAAACATGACATAGAAGCTATAAATGGCAAGAAACAACATCATAGAATATCCGGATCAACTACAACAACCTCGGCCAAATTGAATAACATGTAAACAATCTGCCAGGAAACATTTTGAAGCAAAAGTAGAGCACGAAAATGACATGCTAGACTACTCCATAATTGCAACCAGGACCATGGATGGATAAAGAAAAACCATGTTATCAAAACACCCTTACTGAAGTATCTCAAATTATGCATGTATCTCTCTGTAGCAACATGTTTACATGGCATCAAAATTACAGCAGAATAGGAACTAAAATCAGCATTAACATGAAGCCTAGTTTGCATGCTTGTGCTAGTCACCACATTGATCACAAAAATACATGGTAAGCACCTCTGTAAATAAGACATAGCCTAGTTCAAAACACATTTAGGGACCAAGTCCATAGGATGCACACATCAATCATGGCAAAAATGACAAAAGAGCTCGTGCTGATAAGATTCTGAAACTAACAATATTGAGCCCTCTTCCAACAGCCTTTCGGGCATCAAGATGAGATCAAATGTAAATGACGCAATGGAATGAAATGATGTACTCTTCGAGGCGAACAATTTGACATATTACACGCCCAAAACGGAGCCACGGATGCAAAGATGTGATGCGATGAAGATGCAACAAAAATTACCACAGAAAATGACTTAGA